>NW_017805839.1:400995-407418 GCF_001891065.2 Hippocampus comes | reverse complement strand
GAAGGAGATCATTGAAAAACACGAACGAGGTGTGTGTCTGCATCCGGATTTTTAGGTATTTTTGGGTTGGGGGTGTGGGGGGGGCATTCATATAGGAAGGAGAGAGCAACTTTTGAATATCTGTCCACTGCAGTGACCAGTGTTACTGAAAAGGTTAAAATCACAATGTATTTTTTTTTTCAAGCAGTCCCAAGCAATGACAGTCTGTATTTTTTTTTTTTTCGTTTTTGCTGAGGATACAGCATTACGGCATTCATCTTTGCTGTTATTAATCATATTGTCATAGGCCATTAGATATGCACGCCGTGTATGGATGTGCTCTTGTTGTGGTAACTATGTTGCCATTTATCTGTAGTCATCACCATAACAATGTGCGCAGGAGCGCATTGTTTTAATTAGGGCTACACAAACATAATGAGAGCAAATTACATCCAAGGCATCTCTGGAGGCTCCGTGTTAGTGTCGCTGCTCCACCATGTCATGGCAGTTCATGTGTTCACACTCTCTGTAGACCACGCGGAGTGACGACGGTGCCACCACAGCAGGATCTCACACGGAGAAGCACGCACACATACACACACGCGCCGTGTCATTCACGATCGGTTTTCGACCTCCAATCTCAAATCAGCCAAGTCCAATTTCATCTGCCTCACAGCCGATGGCCTCGGTGACAAACTGTTGAATGTTTTCCACTTATTTATTTATTTATTTTGGGGAGGGGGTGAGGGCTTTGCTTTCCAATTTCTGCTTTTTTGGTGTGTGTTTGTGAACATGGGAGAAGAAGAAGGTGAGTGTGACTGAGACCAATGGAGGGCTTCCATTGATGTATTATCCAAAAGCAATTTTCTTTGTTAAGAACCTGAGCAAATCCTTGCACCCGTGTCCTTAAAACACCCGTGCTGTTCAAATAGGAAAGGTAGTTGCAGCTATCAGTGCTGCTAAAATGAGGTTCGGCCCTGCTCCGTTATTAGCGCTACATTTCTCACGTTTATCTTGTTCTATATTGCGACAAAAGGGGCACCAAACTTTTGGGCTGAGATGTAATATTTTGTGAGCGCACATGAATAAGTGTCATTAGCCGTTCATTGAATTGGTTTTAAAATGTCCATTAACAAATGTGTAATTGAAAATGAAGCAAAGTGTGTTAGAACCTGTGTTTTTTTTTTTTTTTAAATAACAGTTAGTTCCGAGCGAGCGCGGTGTTGCAATTGACATAATGGTGATTAACTGACTGGTTTATTATGGAGCTTCCCAGGTAGGAGCAGCTGGGGGGTTGCAGGACTCTGTCCTCATTTAGTTCAGTAATCAAGCCCTTCCGTGAATCGAAGATAACATTACCTCAACCGTCATAGTAGCGAAACATCATTGCGCTAACGAAATTAGCAAGCGCTAGCATAGATCTTACCATTTTTTTATGCATGTCGCGGAACAACATTTTCTGACATAAAGCGTCACAGAACCGTTCATCGATAACAACACAACTTGTACATAGCCGCGATGCTACGAAAGATGTGAAATGCGCGTGGATTGTGCTGGATTAGAATTCGACTACCATCACGTTCCTCTCGTTTCCGATCTATCGCTTTTACTTCCTGCTTCCGCATACGCGAATTCTGCTTTGATGACGCCATATCCGGTTGCGAACTTCGCTGCTCTCCAGTGAAACCAATACAGTTAAGTTGCATAAAAAAATACTCTCAGCTATCTGTAGAAATATTAAGGTTACTTTAGTGTAACTTAAATGCAACATTCGAATTTAAATTGCATCTAAATTGCGGGCAGAACAGTACTACTTTCCTATTTAACAGGACTTTGGCGCCATGTTTTGGCATTTGAGGGTGTTTTTCCGAAAAGGCATTTCGGAAAAACACATATAAGCTATCCAGGTAAGAGTTGAAGATGGTTTGGACAGAGAAAAAAAAAACACAAACAGGTGAATTTGTACGTACATAAAAAGTTTTAAGAACTCATGGCTTAAAAAAAAAAAAAAGCTCTGCAGTTAAACTTGCTGTTCATCTCCAGTAACTATTTATGGGACTGTGAAAGATCAAAGGCTGATCAAGTCAGGAAAAAACAGCTTTCAACACATTTCTACACACGTTAGTGATATCAGAATAGACTGATTATGTATCCCAAGAGATGCGCTGATATTTCAAAACCACTTTGACCGTTTTCTGCTGCTGCAAAGCTGTCCCGCAAAGGCTGCTGTATTATTCAAGGCGTCAGTTCAATCTATTTGCCCTAAATCATACAAGTAGGAAATGACGGCAATCGCATCCATAATTCACTGACAGCAAGTGCAGGTGTTCGTTCTCGCTATTGTCCAAGTGTGAAGATTTAAGCAGTCACTTACATGAATGGCAAGCGATGGAGGTTCAATTTACTGTTTCAGTGAGCCATAATCACAATGAGGCTGAGCCAGTTTAGAACAGTCAGATGGAATGGAGGCAGCGAAAGATGATCCCGAGTGCACATATTGGTTTGCTGGTCCATGCACAGAAAAAGATCAGATGCCATTAGTCTCCATTTGCACCATTTGTTGCCAACAAAAGTTCCTAAAATGTGCTGATTTTGATTGTCTTTTTAGTTTATGCAGTGGTGACGTTTAGATTGCTTTCATAAATTAGTAGCTGTTTTTTTTTCTTCCTTTTTCATTGTCAGCCTCAGAAAAAAAATCCCAAAAGTCTCACTTTTGTATTTAATAATCTGTTTGACAGTGAAACATTTACTTTTTTTTTTTAGCTGTACCAACAGGCATTATGAGCTTTTATATACAATAACCTCTACCTTCTGTGCATGCAGAAGCACAACTACTGGAATATCCCTACACCTATTTTCTCATCCGTTTATCCTTACGTGGGTCGCGGGGCGTGCTGGAGCCTATCTCAGCCGTCTTCGGGCAGTAGGCGGGGGACACCCTGAACTGGTTGCCAGCCAATCGCAGAGCACACATAGACGAACAGCCATTCTTACTCACAGTTACTTCTACGGACAATTTAGAGCAGTGGTCCTCAACCTTTTTTGCCCCGCGGACCGATTTAATGTCAGACAATGTTTTTAGGGACCGGCCTTTAAGGTGTGTTGGATAAATACAACCAAACAATATGATATGACCTGCATGAAAAGTGTATTTTCTCAACACAATAGTAAACACGAATCATGACACGAGGAATGTTCTATCTGGCCACAACACTCTCTGATAGTTGTGGTGATGTTTAAACGTGTCTTCAAAATAAGATTCACCACAAATACAAAGTGCATGAAAAATACGACTCACCATCATGGTAACCTATCACGTGACCGAGAAGCGCACCTTGACCTGCGTCAAGAGTGACATACTGTGTAGACGGATGTAACTAAAAATCCGGTAATTTTTCAAAATAAAACATTTCAGATTGCGAAATAAATCAAACTGAAGTAATGTAAATTATTTATTCTTTCTGTTCGGCCCGGTACCAAATGACCCACGGACCACTACCGGTCCACGGCCTGGGGATTAGGGACCGCTGATTTAAGATAAGATAACCTTTATTTGTCCCACACCGGAAAAATTTAGAGTGTTCCACCAACCTACCGGAAAAATTTAGAGTGTTCCACTAACCTGCCATGCACGTTTTTGGAATGCGGGGGAAAACCGGAGTACCCGTAGAAAACCCACGCAGGCACGGGGAGAACATGCAAACTCCACACAGGGAGGACAGAACTGGAATCTCTGCACTGTTCCCCCGAGGCGCTAACCAGTCAACCAATGCTCTCTTATATAGATAGATAGATAGATATGAATGTGCTACAAGCTAGGGGTCTTTCGTACTCACAAAGTTCGGCAGCTGCAGCAGGTTGAATGCTGCATCGGCTCGTGGTCACCTGCAGGGCGATGCACACATCAGCAGGCTCTCACTCAAAATGCCATTTGCAATGCGTAGCTTCAGCGCATGTGTCTTTTCCAACCTGGAGGTCATGTGGGCAAAAATAGCCGGCTGTCCACTCTTTCCAACCCACTGAAACTTTCGCTCGTGTTATCTCGAGACCTCAGCCTCTTGACGCTCCACCTTCCTGTGTGTGTTGTAGTTCTACTTCGCGAGGAAGTGGCCCAACTGCAGGAAGAGGTGCACCTGCTGCGCCAGATGAAGGACATGTTGAGTAAGGACCTGGAGGAGAGCCAAGGAGGATGTTCGGCCGACGTGCTTTCTGCCACCGAGCTCCGCGTGCAGGTGGCCCAAAAGGAGCAGGAGCTGGACCGAGCCAAGGAGGCTTTGCAAGGTCAGAACTTCAGAAGGGCAGCAACTAGCTGTGTGTGCTCTTGAAAATGCACAATAACGTCAACCTTATGAACTGCTGTCATCTCATTGTCACGGTAATTAAATATAAAGAGTCGGGCTCCCCTTCATTACTTGAAATGGTTGAATTGACGATATCAAAGAGATTAGTTTACGCTATATATTTATTACTGTGGTTTTAGCGCACATCAACAGAGTTCCTCTTCGTTGATGAGGTTTGCTGCAGTACATCCTACTGTGCATTAAAGTTCAATGCTTAAAAGAGAATTAAGAATTGCCTGCGGAGTGTCTATTTATTTTTTATGACCAGATCTGAAAGCAGGGGATTATTTTCATGTCCCTATAATGAGAATGAGATGTTAACTGCTGCATATTGGTCGTATTATGGACCGCCGCTTCGTGTTTTGGCCTGTGAGGTGCTGCTGCAGTTCACTGAGACACGTGTGCAATGGTTTCAAATTTCAGTTCTTTTTTTTTTTTGTTTTTTTTTTTTTGTTTAGTAAGGCTGGAAACACTCAAATGTTAAGATTTTTTTGTTTTGTTTTTGTCCTCTTTCTCTCTCTCAGGCTCTGCATATGATTTTATATTGTAATTTATTTTTTAGCATTGTGATAAATGCAAGACAGCTATTGGTCTGTATGCCGACGTGACTGTTAAAAATACTTTTGGCAGTTGTGTCAAGCAGTGGTTGCCAGAGTTTATACAACAATGATGATGATGATGATGCAACCACCGGGATGTGAAAATCAACTCATAAGTTACTGGACTGTGTCTTTACTTGACAGTTCATTTGGACTTGTATCATACACGAAATCTTTGCACTGGGAAGGAATGTAAAAGTCTCCCGACTGACGAAAGACCAATCCCGCAATGTTGTGACAGTAATCAGCTGCTCATAAAAGCTTCAAGAAGGGGAATTTGGTATGGCTTACAAGGTCCGGAAATGTCAAGCGAGGGGGGGTAGGGTGGGGGGGCTGTTTACCATGAAAACAGCGTGTGAAAGAAGGCAACAGGAAATTGTCAGTTTGTTGGGGGTAACTTTTACGCATTAACTGTGGAAGTTGTTTCTTTTTCTGGGGATGGATCGTCTTTGGAGAAAAAGAGAACTGGCATGAACGAGGAAAAATATGACAATGTTATCGCAATATTTGTGTTTTACATGCCGTATGTTCATTCGGTGATATGAATAAAAATTGTTGTTAAACTTCAGCTTGATAATTTGAACAGCATAACAAAGTATACAATTCATATATCCGTGTGTCATTGACGTGTTTACACTGTGTTACATGTTCGTGTTTTTTTTTCTATAAATGATCAGACTGTATTAGACGTCCTAGTTGGCGGGCATTTTATTGGAAATGGCTACAACGAAATACCGTTCTAATGTACAGATCCGTTATGTAGGTACGTTGTAACGAGGTTCGACCGTATAGGTAAACAATTTTAAACGGTAGAGGATTCTCGGTGCACTCAGAAAAAAAATAATCGTTTCTTTATTACCTTGAAATGAATGCTGCGGGGTCAGGAATCCGTAATAACCAGTGGAAGCTATGGCGCTCCTTATTCGTATTCTTAGACATAACACACATATCCCATGCATTAACATTTCTCTTAACAACCTCTTCCAAAAAAGGATTTTTGAACATTCAAAATCATTTAAGATGGAATTCGGTGTCTTGCATGCTTAAAGCTCTTGTGTCAACAGAAAATTGTAGAGCTCGGCCTTTATCAACTGTCTGAAGTGTCCATATTTCCTGTTTGGCAACCAATGATATACAATGTTGTATCCCTTCCTGTGTGGGCAGTCGAAGCTGTTCAGGAGCAAAGTACCATGAAAGCGGGCCGGCACACAAAGGCTTTTAACACATTGCGGGAACGGATGTTTCCATGAAACACAAGGGTTTTGGCAGTGGGAGGTATGGGCCAGTTTGGAAAGAGATTCGGGAATAGAACCGAGGCACTTGTGTTGTAATCAACAGCTACTTGCTCGAAAAACATTGCTCCCTCTCTATGTCGCCTTGTGCCACTCGTGCCGTGCCTCAGCTGGTGATCGGATACCTTGAAAAAAATTGAATTGCAGTCCACGTTTAGGCCACAAATCCACCAAGCAGTACAATTGGTGTGTCGGTGGGTTTGTGAGTGGGTC
>NW_017805839.1:375934-396369 GCF_001891065.2 Hippocampus comes | reverse complement strand
GCACCGTGTCTGATACCTGCACTGACACACAGAGAAAGAAGCGACAGTGTCAGCATCGTAGCCCTTACAGCTGAGTTAGCTCGTTGTGTAATTGCCTTCTTTTTAATCTTCTTACCGTGAGTGCGGCAGGTGATGAAAGCAGGAAGCTCCCTCGGGTGTTGGTCGCCATCTCACATTGTGGCTTCCTTAATTAGATTTGAAAGTAAGATCATCATTGGTCAAGTAAGTCCCATTTATCTCGAGTAAAGGTGCGTTCACACTTGGAGACTTTTGGTCGTTTGTGAATCTGGCAAATTAATCCTGCGGCGGAACAAACCAGCGGTGCCGACGCTTGTCTGTGGTTGCTTCTGCTCAATATTTTCTCCTTTTTTTTTTTTTGTTTGTTGTTGAGTGACGGTCGCACCGATAATGTGATCGAGGTGTGCCTTTGAAGTAGCCTCATCGACATGCTAGCGTGTTGCAGGCTGCTGTCTTGTCCACATAGTTCATAAAATTGAGAACCAACACCAGTTTTGTTCCAGTTTGTGTATGTTGGGGCTCTTTTATTCGCTTGCAGGTCCATACAGCAGAACTTCCTCCCGTTTACATTATTGCGACATTTTAGCGATGTGACCTGGGTTTTTTTTTTTCGTGATACTATTCGCTACGCTTGGAATTTGCTGTGTGACCACGAAGCGAAGCAGACAGGATGCGGACATTGTTTACAAAAGCCATCAACTGCGAGAATATGTCATTTCGGGATCGTGGGATGTTTTTTTGGAAGTCGATGGATGTGAGCACATTTTGGTTCCTCAAAATGATGATTCCAAAACACTTTTTCTTTGATTGGCTGTCATGTTTGGAATGTGACTCACTCATTTCGTCTCGCCTCATCAGACTATTCTCAATTCTAGTATTCCATAAGCAGACCCGTTTTTCCGATTCAAACGTACCATTTTAGCATTTTTAGCAACACATTTAATATTCCGTTTTTGTTTATTTTGCTTATCAGGTGCCCGCCTCCTCCACCAAGATTATGAATAGCTGTACGGTTATCCTCAGTTGCAAAGGTTATTTCTCAATGATGCCATATGCAGAGTTCTAACATTCGCGGCGCCAGATAAATACGACCCCCTCGGCTGCCCGTGTGAACTAATATATTTGTACACATAATAGGATTAATCTGTCAAAACTGAAACACTTTCTTGGCTGGATTTGGTACGAGTCTCCTTGCAAGGGATGTCTCCCGGCAAAACGGACACTATCGTTTCTTCTTTGTTCTGTTTTTGACTCGCACTCCCACATAAAAGTATCTGAAAAGTACTTTCTTTTTTGAAATATGCTCAATAACAACCGCTGGGGAGAATATGACTTTTTTTTAAAGTTAAATGGAAAATATGCTCTTCCAGCAGCACAACTCTTGAGGCAGATAAAAGCAAACATTGCCTGACCAGATACAGTGGTACCTCGACTTACGAATGTTGCTTCATACGAAATTTTCAAGTTATGAAACACCTCAACAGGAAAATATTGCCTCTTGTTACGAAAGAAATTTCAAGATACAAAAGGTATAAATACAGTGTGGGCTGCTCCTCGTAGTACGAGTTTCCTGAACGCAACATACTTATAGCTGCACTGCCATTGGCTATTACCTGGCATCTTCCTGGCATCTCATTGGCTAAGAGGGACCTCTACCGTAGGTGCCTGTGTGTAGATAGATAGTTGGGTGTCGATGCAGTGTCCTGGTCATTTCCCCAGGAGGTGTTCCGATAGTTTTACGTAAACGTGAATCACCCAGAAAAAGGTTCACCAGTCGGGCGATCGCTCACGATGCTGATGTTTGCCTTGGACATTTTCGAAGGATTGTTAAAAGCTGACAAAAGCAAACGTCCTTGGATCAGTTCTTGACAAAACGGCAGGCAAAAACCACCTCTGAGAGAGAACATGGACTAAAGAGGGCAAAAAAAACCAGTGAGGAAGCTCTTAAATGTTAAATGACCACCATTTTTATTCTTTATTCTATTCTTTGTTTTTTACATTATGCACAAATCTCATTTCTTGTGCAATAATCGAATTGTAGCTTGTATTGGTTACATATTTTGATGGATTTTTATGCTTTATAAAACATGTATGTCTGAATTTTGGGGGGCATTTACATAGAAAATGCGTCTCTACTTACATTTTGTAAGTAGTGAAGAAATTTCTTCCAGAACCAATTAATTTCATAAGTAGAGGTACCACTGTCCAATTAACTCTCTCACTGTGTATGATCAAACAGAAGACAAACTCGACGCACACAAACCATTTTCAAAAGATACTATGAATTTAATTCATTCCCCAATAATGTGTTGCTACTTATCTTTCAGAGAAGCACATAGAGGGGAAACATTTCTTCAACTTTTGTTTTGCTTGGTTTGTGGCGTCATGCTGGTTAGCGCCAAGCAACGTCCACGTCGGAGGTCAAATGGCAGCCTGCAACTCACATTGCCGCATCACACGCTTGTCGAGTTGTTTTCAAGAGCCCCAAGCAACCAGCACCTTAATCGCAAACAAAAAATCTACCCGCATGTCATCACCGCAACCAACCTCAATCCAGTTTCTTGGAAACGCTGCTTAATCTCGCAAAAGCAAATGTTATCAAAGGATTACTTTTTAATCCACAGTGCAGACTAGTGCTGCGCCTTCAAAGAATTGTCCTCGGGGAAAATTAACTCGTAATCGTTGGCTGATTGTAAATTCATTTGAAAAGCAATTTTAGATCTTTTTCCCCCCACCTAAAAGAATTTTTCTAAGAACAAAAAAAAAATGCTGCTAAATTGTTCAGTCATCATGCTGTCCAGGGGCACAGCTAGTAGTCATTTGGGGGGCCCCAAGACAAACCCGGTCACGTCACTGAATGCATTTCCATAAGTACTGTACATGTATAAGACCAAGTATTTTACTTCAGCATGGTGGTCGACCGGTTTGCGAGTCGGCCTCACAGTGCAGAGGTGCAGGGTTCGATTCTGGCACCCTTCCTGTGTGGAGTTTGCATGTTCTCCCCGTGCCTGCGTGTGTTTTCCTCCTTCCGGTTTCCTCCCACATCCCAAAAACATGCATGGCAGGCTGATTGAACACTCGAAATTGTCCCCAGGTGTGATTGTGAGCGCAAATGTTTGTTCGTCGCTGTGTGCCCTGCGATTGGCGAGCAAGCAGTTCAGGGTGTACCCCGCCTGCTGCCCAAAGACACCTGGGATAGGCTCAAGCATGCCCGCGACCCTCGAAAGGATCAGTGGATCAGAAAATGGATGGATGGACAAAAAAGTGTGCATTTGAGAAAATTCTATCTTCAGAGCTAGCTATAAAGTCCTTCAAATCCTTCTTGAGGATTACCTAACACCTGAAGCATCTCAATGCTTTTTTTCTGCAAATTGATCAACATTGAATGTTGCGTACTATTTCAACCGTTTTAATACTATAACTCGCCTGTGTCACTCTCCACTCCTTCACCGCATCCTCCTCGGCTGACACTGACTGCGGCGCTACTACTGGCAAGCGCGTCTGGCGCTTGCCGTTCTCAGTTCGGCACATTGCTCACTCTGAAAAAGGTTGATAACTTTGGTATCCATCGGTCCCTGCAAATATCGGGGGCCCAAGTCACTGCCTACGTTTGCCGAATGGTAAATCGGACGTTGTCGCTGTAATTATTTGAACGTGTTGCTAAAAAGTGGTCAAACCTTGTTTGTTACGGACATACGTAACTAAAATATATTTGCTTGACCCAAGTTTTCATGGTCCAAAATCAGTAGATCCATTCATCATGCCTGTCTCGAGTACAACCTGAAAAAAAACAAAGCAATTGATTCCACCTTTCTCTTGAAATCCACTAAATTCCGTCTCTGTTTTTCAGCGACGCCAGTTGTAGATATTCGAAATGATAGCATCGGCGGCCACAAGGCCAACACGCCGAGATTGTTGTGGGGACTTGAAGCATGAAATAGTCTCGCTTCCAGGCATGCGGATGTCAGACGGCGGGATGTACAGCTCTTGATCTAGCGAGTGACTGATGAGAGCGGAGCCACTCATGCGCTGATCAACGTTGTTAGTTCAAGGCCTTTGATGTGAAGCATTTTATTCTGATCAATTCATTTTTTTTTGGGGGGGGGGAGGCATGAGGGGAGTTAGAAGTGCTTAAAATAACAATTTTTATTTATGATGTCCATCCATCAAACCTCGCTACAACGTAACTTGAGGGAAATAGCGAATCTGTATGTTGTAACGGTAGTTTGTTGCAACCGTTTCCAATAAAATGGCTGCCAACTACGATGTGTAATACGTTAATACAATCCAATAATTCACAGATGACGACTGCGTGTTGAAGACAACTTTATTTATCATAAACGCTGTGACAATGCAATGTGTCTTTGCTGTCATACTTTACACTCATGATACTTGTTGGAACCCAAACGACCGCGGCTCGTTGAGGTGTAGCTAATAGTGAGTAATTTTTTTCAAATTGTTTGTATTTAATTATTCGTTTGTATTTCAGTCCCTGAAAACTTGTCAAGAAAATGGACAGTATCCCTAAAATGTTTGGCGTCCTGCCTTTATTTTTCGATAAATTGTTCAGGAAGGGAATTTCTATCACTTGGGAGCTCTGCATCCATTTTTAGTGATATACCGTATTTTCGGCACGATAGGGCACACCTAAAAGCATTCACTTTTCCCCCAAACTGACAGTGCGCCTTATAGTCCGATGCGTCTTATATATGGATCGATATTCAGATTTCTTGGACGTAATCTTTTAAATGTTCTGTAAAGCGCTTTGTTACAGCTGCAGTGGATGTGAAAGCACTATATAAATCTCGCTGTATTGTATTATATTCCTTTTAGCGTAGCTCCATCTAGTGGATGCATAACGCAACCTCAGCCACTCTTGTCGCTTCTATTCCATGCGGTGTGCCCTATATATGAAAAGTTTTAAACTAGGAGATTCATTGAAGTTGCGCTTTATACTCCGAAGCGCCTTATAGTGCGGAAAATATGGTACTCAAGCAACTGATGGGATACATGACGTAATCGTGAATATGTAAGCATAAATGTGTTTAAAAAAAAAAAAAAAAGTATATTGATAGAAAAAAAAAAAAGTAAGTGCCGACCTCAGAAACAGATTTTTTTTTCCCCTCATCTACAAATAGCAAGTCATGACAACTTAAATGGCTTTTTGTTGTTTTTTTCATCATCATCATCATCATCATCACCAGTGATACAAACTATTAGTTTGATTTTTAAAAAGAAGTGCCCTGGGGCAAGTTGTTTTTTTTTTCTCCTTCCATCCTTTCTCATTTTCATCAGCTGTGACCCTTTCATTCCCTCCAGCAACACAGGGAGATTGTTCGGCTCATGAGAATTGACTCACTAATCCTGCTTTCCAAGCACCCGCAGACCCTCTCTGAAAGCCGCCCTCATCACTCACACCTGCTATCGTCATGAGCCGCTGATGAATTTGCTATCAGCGGCTTGCAGTTTGCGGTGTGAATATGGTATACAAATCTAGCTCATGGTTTTTATAGAGGTCGACATTCAGGCAGCTCTCCTCGCAGCTTATTTGCCACAATTCCGCTGTTTTCCTGCGCCATCTCCAACTTCCAATGAATGCAGTATTCTAGCGGAACTTTGGATGTTCGAATGCTTCTGAAGTGCTACTTTTCGGAAAGAACTGCCTCAACAGTCGCACAAGACCGTCGAGATTGAAGTGCTGTCACGCAAGATGTCACACGAGAATGACGCGTTACTAACCGAGGCCTCAGCTCAGGAGAGCCTCAAAATCCGCAGTTGATGGTTTATTCATGGCCTTGTTTTTGGGTGTTTGTTTTGTTTTTTTTAACCCCCTAAATGAATAACCAGCCTCAACGAGGGAAAATCTTGTCGTCGATAGATAGCAGTGTCACTACACGCTCTGTCGCTTGTTGTCAAAGCTGAGGCGGCGTCTTTTGTTGTTTGTTTGTGTTACTGTGGTTAACTTCTTGAAATGCTTGTGTGCACGCCGTGTTCCAAAAAGTGAGCTGTCTGAAATGCAGATTTTGTTTTAAGATGTCACTGATTAACTCGTATTGGCTTTTCATGTTTGTTAAAACAAACAAAATGATTTGACCAAATCGTTACAAGGGTATCGGCCCAATGCTGGCTGAGATACATTTTCTGTGCCACGGCCGTTCAGTCCGGAGATGAACGTAAAAGAGCAGAATGTATTGTATGAAATTCCTGTGTCTGTAAAGATACAAATATATTATTTCCATTTAAACAAATTCCACTGCGGCTGCTTTCTTGTTTCTTTTGAAGGACACGCTTGGCATTCGTGAGAAATGCATTTCGTGCAACACAACAGATGGAACATCACTGAATGTCAGGAAAAACATCACTCCGGGTTTTCTTTTTTATTTATTTGATACAGTGATATATACCCATTTAATATGCTCCACTGAGGAAATTGGCACTGGATAGAAGTTGTCATGGCTGATAAATGTTGATGGGCTCCATTGTTGCCTTGAGAATACACATTGGTACCACACGGGTGCATTCAAGGAAATTCAGATCCAGTGAACCCCCATCATTCGTGGGAGATTGGGGCTGAGCCAGGCCAAGATTATTGATAGAAAAAGTCAAATTGTGCCAAGATGGCAGTCAAGCACCTAAAACATAGCGAGGATCATAAAGCATCAACGCCATGCTTCTACACAATTCTAATTATATGGTTATTGTATAATAGTGTTTAAAGTAGTGAGATTATTCAACGCAAGCAAACCACCTTCACAGGAGACTCCCTAATCGTATTTACTAGCTTAAATAATGCAGTAGCACAATGCTAGCTCTTTGTACAAATTGTATTATGGAACCTTTTGGTATTTCAACACCAAAATACGTACAGTAAAACCTCCGCTGACGAACGCTTAAGCTCACCAACTTTTCGCCTCAAGAACATTAAATTCGCGAGCATATAGTCTCTGCTGACGAACTAGTTTTCGGCGGACGAACCAAACCACGCGGTCGAACAGCGCCACGGTGGCGGCCACGAGAAGCTGACACACGCTCACAGCGTCCCAGTTCGTCACCCCCTTGCTTTGAGTGCAGACGTGGTTTGTGTTTGATAGACATATTGGACCATATTGAGTGTACTTTTGCTATTATGGGACCGAAAAAGACCCCACCACAGGCTAGTGTTAAGCCTAAGAAGACATTAAAGAAAATTACGATCGAGCTGAAGGAGATCATTGAAAAACACGAACGAGGTGTGTGTCTGCATCCGGATTTTTAGGTATTTTTGGGTTGGGGGTGTGGGGGGGGCATTCATATAGGAAGGAGAGAGCAACTTTTGAATATCTGTCCATTGCAGTGACCAGTGTTACTGAAAAGGTTAAAATCACAATGTATTTTTTTTTCAAGCAGTCCCAAGCAATGACAGTCTGTATTTTTTTTTTTTTCGTTTTTGCTGAGGATACAGCATTACGGCATTCATCTTTGCTGTTATTAATCATATTGTCATAGGCCATTAGATATGCACGCCGTGTATGGATGTGCTCTTGTTGTGGTAACTATGTTGCCATTTATCTGTAGTCATCACCATAACAATGTGCGCAGGAGCGCATTGTTTTAATTAGGGCTACACAAACATAATGAGAGCAAATTACATCCAAGGCATCTCTGGAGGCTCCGTGTTAGTGTCGCTGCTCCACCATGTCATGGCAGTTCATGTGTTCACACTCTCTGTAGACCACGCGGAGTGACGACGGTGCCACCACAGCAGGATCTCACACGGAGAAGCACGCACACATACACACACGCGCCGTGTCATTCACGATCGGTTTTCGACCTCCAATCTCAAATCAGCCAAGTCCAATTTCATCTGCCTCACAGCCGATGGCCTCGGTGACAAACTGTTGAATGTTTTCCACTTATTTGTTTATTTATTTATTTATTTTGGGGAGGGGGTGGGGGCTTTGCTTTCCAATTTCTGCTTTTTTTGTGTGTGTTTGTGAACATGGGAGAACAAGAAGGTGAGTGTGACTGAGACCAATGGAGGGCTTCCATTGATGTATTATCCAAAAGCAATTTTCTTTGTTAAGAACCTGAGCAAATCCTTGCACCCGTGTCCTTAAAACACCCGTGCTGTTCAAATAGGAAAGGTAGTTGCAGCTATCAGTGCTGCTAAAATGAGGTTCGGCCCTGCTCCGTTATTAGCGCTGCATTTCTCACGTTTATCTTGTTCTATATTGCGACGAAAGGGGCACCAAACTTTTGGGCTGAGATGTGATATTTTGTGAGCACACATGAATAAGTGTCATTAGCCGTTCATTGAATTGGTTTTAAAATGTCCATTAACAAATGTGTAATTGAAAATGAAGCAAAGTGTGTTAGAACCTGTGTTTTTTTTTTTTTTTTAACAGTTACGAGCGAGCGCGGTGTTGCAATTGACATAATGGTGATTAACTGACTGGTTTATTATGGAGCTTCCCAGGTATGAGCAGCTGTGGGGTTGCAGGACTCTGTCCTCATTTAGTTCAGTAATCAAGCCCTTCCGTGAATCGAAGATAACATTACCTCAACCGTCATAGTAGCGAAACATCATTGCGCTAACGAAATTAGCAAGCGCTAGCATAGATCTTAAAATTTTTTTTATGCATGTCACGGAACAACATTTTCTGACATAAAGCGTCACAGAACCGTTCATCGATAACAACACAACTTGTACATAGCCGCGATGCTACGAAAGATGTGAAATGCGCGTGGATTGTGCTGGATTAGAATTCGACTACCATCACGTTCCTCTCGTTGACGATCTATCGCTTTTACTTCCTGCTTCCGCGTACGCGAATTCTGCTTTGATGACGCCATTTCCGGTTGTGAACTTCGCTGCTCTCCAGTGAAACCAATACAGTTAAGTTGCATAAAAAAATACTCTCAGCTATCTGTAGAAATATTAAGGTTACTTTAGTGTAACTTAAATGCAACATTCGAATTTAAATTGCATCTAAATTGCGGGCAGAACAGTACTACTTTCCTATTTAACAGGACTTTGGCGCCATGTTTTGGCATTTGAGGGTGTTTTTCCGAAAAGGCATTTCGGAAAAACACATATAAGCTATCCAGGTAAGAGTTGAAGATGGTTTGGACAGAGAAAAAAAAAACACAAACAGGTGAATTTGTACGTACATAAAAAGTTTTAAGAACTCATGGCTTAAAAAAAAAAAAAAAAAAGCTCTCTGCAGTTAAACTTGCTGTTCATCTCCAGTAACTATTTAAGGGACTGTGAAAGATCAAAGGCTGATCAAGTCAGAAAAAACAGCTTTCAACACATTTCTACACATGTTTGTGATGTCAGAAGAGACTGATTGTGTATCCCAAGAGATGCGGATATTTCAAAAAACCACTTTGACCGTTTTCTGCTGCTGCAAAGCTGTCCCGCAAAGGCTGCTGTATTATTCAAGGCGTCAGTTCAATCTATTTGCCCTAAATCATACAAGTAGGAAATGACGGCAATCGCATCCATAATTCACTGACAGCAAGTGCAGGTGTTCGTTCTCGCTATTGTCCAAGTGTGAAGATTTAAGCAGTCACTTACATGAATGGCAAGCGATGGAGGTTCAATTTACTGTTTCAGTGAGCCATAATCACAATGAGGCTGAGCCAGTTTAGAACAGTCAGATGGAATGGAGGCAGCGAAAGATGATCCCGAGTGCACATATTGGTTTGCTGGTCCATGCACAGAAAAAGATCAGATGCCATTAGTCTCCATTTGCACCATTTGTTGCCAACAAAAGTTCCTAAAATGTGCTGATTTTGATTGTCTTTTTAGTTTATGTTGCCAATATTACCAGTGGTGACGTTTAGATTGCTCTCATAAATTAGCAAATGTTTTTTTTTTCCTTTTTCATCGTCAGCCTCAGAAAAAAATCCCAAAAGTCTCACTTTTGTATTTAATAATCTGTTTGACAGTGAAACATTTCCCTTTTTATAGCTGTACCTACAGGCATTATGAGCTTTTCTATACAATAACCTCTACCTTCTGTGCATGCAGAAGCACAACTACTGGAATATCCCTACATCCATTTTCTCATCCGTTTATCCTTACGCGGGTCGCGGGGCGTGCTGCAGCCTATCTCAGCCATCTTCGGGCAGTAGGTGGGGGACACCCTGAACTGGTTGCCAGCCAATCGCAGGGCACACATAGACTAACAGCCATTCTTACTCACACTTACTTCTCCGGACAATTTAGAGCAGTGGTCCTGAACCTTTTTTGCCCGGCGGACCGATTTGATGTCAGACAATATTTTTAGGGACCGGCCTTTAAGGTGTGTCGGATAAATACAACAAAACAATATGATCTGCATGAAAAGTGTATTTTCTCAACACAATAGTAAACACGAATCATGACACGAGGAATGTTCTATCTGGCCACAACACTCTCTGATAGTTGTGGTGATGTTTAAACGTGTCTTCAAAATAAGATTCACCACAAATACAAAGTGCATGAAAAATACGACTCACCATCATGGTAACCTATCACGTGACCGAGAAGCGCACCTTGACCTGCGTCAAGAGTGACATACTGTGTAGACGGATGTAACTAAAAATCCGGTAATTTTTCAAAATAAAACATTTCAGATTGCGAAATAAATAAAACTGAAGTAATGTAAGTTATTTATTCTTTCTGTTCGGCCCGGTACCAAATGACCCACGGACCACTACCGGTCCACGGCCCGGGGATTAGGGACCGCTGATTTAAAATAAGATAACCTTTATTTGTCCCACACCGGAAAAATTTAGAGTGTTCCACCAACCTGCCATGCATGTTTTTGGAATGTGGGGTAAAACCGGAGTACCCGTAGAAAACCCACGCAGGCACGGGGAGAACATGCAAACTCCACACAGGGAGGACAGAACCGGAATCTCTGCACTGTTACGCTGATGCGCTAACCAGTCAACCAATGCTCTCTTATATAGATAGATAGATAGATATGAATGTGCTACAAGCTAGGGGTCTTTCGTACTCACAAAGTTCGGCAGCTGCAGCAGGTTGAATGCTGCATCGGCTCGTGGTCACCTGCAGGGCGATGCATACATCAGCAGGCTCTCACTCAAAATGCCATTTGCAATGCGTAGCTTCAGCGCATGTGTCTTTTCCAACCTGGAGGTCATGTGGGCAAAAATAGCCGGCTGTCCACTCTTTCCAACCCACTGAAACTTTCGCTCGTGTTATCTCGAGACCTCAGCCTCTTGACGCTCCACCTTCCTGTGTGTGTTGTAGTTCTGCTTCGCGAGGAAGTGGCCCAACTGCAGGAAGAGGTGCACCTGCTGCGCCAGATGAAGGACATGTTGAGTAAGGACCTGGAGGAGAGCCAAGGAGGATGTTCGGCCGACGTGCTTTCTGCCACCGAGCTCCGCGTGCAGGTGGCCCAAAAGGAGCAGGAGCTGGACCGAGCCAAGGAGGCTTTGCAAGGTCAGAACTTCAGAAGGGCAGCAACTAGCTGTGTGTGCTCTTGAAAATGCACAATAACGTCAACCTTATGAACTGCTGTCATCTCATTGTCACGGTAATTAAATATAAAGAGTCGGGCTCCCCTTCATTACTTGAAATGGTTCAATTGACGATATCAAAGAGATTAGTTTACGCTATATATTTATTACTGTGGTTTTAGCGCACATCAACAGAGTTCCTCTTCGTTGATGAGGTTTGCTGCAGTACATCCTACTGTGCATTAAAGTTCAATGCTTAAAAGAGAATTAAGAATTGCCTGCGGAGTGTCTATTTATTTTTTATGACCAGATCTGAAAGCAGGGGATTATTTTCATGTCCCTATAATGAGAATGAGATGTTAACTGCTGCATATTGGTCGTATTATGGACCGCCGCTTCGTGTTTTGGCCTGTGAGGTGCTGCTGCAGTTCACTGAGACACGTGTTTTTTTTTTTTTGTTTAGTAAGGCTGGAAACACTCAAATGTTAAGATTTTTTTGTTTTGTTTTTGTCCTCTTTCTCTCTCTCAGGCTCTGCATATGATTTTATATTGTAATTTATTTTTTAGCATTGTGATAAATGCAAGACAGCTATTGGTCTGTATGCCGACGTGACTGTTAAAAATACTTTTGGCAGTTGTGTCAAGCAGTGGTTGCCAGAGTTTATACAACAATGATGATGATGATGATGCAACCACCGGGATGTGAAAATCAACTCATAAGTTACTGGACTGTGTCTTTACTTGACAGTTCATTTGGACTTGTATCATACACGAAATCTTTGCACTGGGAAGGAATGTAAAAGTCTCCCGACTGACGAAAGACCAATCCCGCAATGTTGTGACAGTAATCAGCTGCTCATAAAAGCTTCAAGAAGGGGAATTTGGTATGGCTTACAAGGTCCGGAAATGTCAAGCGAGGGGGGGTAGGGTGGGGGGGCTGTTTACCATGAAAACAGCGTGTGAAAGAAGGCAACAGGAAATTGTCAGTTTGTTGGGGGTAACTTTTACGCATTAACTGTGGAAGTTGTTTCTTTTTCTGGGGATGGATCGTCTTTGGAGAAAAAGAGAACTGGCATGAACGAGGAAAAATATGACAATGTTATCGCAATATTTGTGTTTTACATGCCGTATGTTCATTCGGTGATATGAATAAAAATTGTTGTTAAACTTCAGCTTGATAATTTGAACAGCATAACAAAGTATACAATTCATATATCCGTGTGTCATTGACGTGTTTACACTGTGTTACATGTTCGTGTTTTTTTTTCTATAAATGATCAGACTGTATTAGACGTCCTAGTTGGCGGGCATTTTATTGGAAATGGCTACAACGAAATACCGTTCTAATGTACAGATCCGTTATGTAGGTACGTTGTAACGAGGTTCGACCGTATAGGTAAACAATTTTAAACGGTAGAGGATTCTCGGTGCACTCAGAAAAAAAATAATCGTTTCTTTATTACCTTGAAATGAATGCTGCGGGGTCAGGAATCCGTAATAACCAGTGGAAGCTATGGCGCTCCTTATTCGTATTCTTAGACATAACACACATATCCCATGCATTAACATTTCTCTTAACAACCTCTTCCAAAAAAGGATTTTTGAACATCCAAAATCATTTAAGATGGAATTCGGTGTCTTGCATGCTTAAAGCTCTTGTGTCAACAGAAAATTGTAGAGCTCGGCCTTTATCAACTGTCTGAAGTGTCCATATTTCCTGTTTGGCAACCAATGATATACAATGTTGTATCCCTTCCTGTGTGGGCAGTCGAAGCTGTTCAGGAGCAAAGTACCATGAAAGCGGGCCGGCACACAAAGGCTTTTAACACATTGCGGGAACGGATGTTTCCATGAAACACAAGGGTTTTGGCAGTGGGAGGTATGGGCCAGTTTGGAAAGAGATTCGGGAATAGAACCGAGGCACTTGTGTTGTAATCAACAGCTACTTGCTCGAAAAACATTGCTCCCTCTCTATGTCGCCTTGTGCCACTCGTGCCGTGCCTCAGCTGGTGATCGGATACCTTGAAAAAAATTGAATTGCAGTCCACGTTTAGGCCACAAATCCACCAAGCGGTACAATTGGTGTGTCGGTGGGTTTGTGAGTGGGTCGGTTTTCCTTAAATAACAAGACATTGTACAATACAATCAATTCAGGAAGTGAACGTCAAACCCAACAAAGGGGTATTCTTGTCTTGTTCGGGTTGCGAACTGCACTGAACTGAAACCATCCATAAGCTAACAACCGCCCCCAACCAAAGTCGTGAAACAGTACGGCTAATTAAGTCTGAAGAATACTTATTTCCCTTGAGAAAACTTCTTGTTGTTTCTCATTTGTGAGGTTTTTTTGTTGCTGGATGAAGTATCACAATTACTTGTTCTTAGCCGTAGGGCATAGTCATCGCCTCAATCTTCTAGAATTGTCGCTTTCACAGGAAAACAACACTTCAATCTGAAAGTGAGTGTCGGCATTCAGTGCATGTAAAAGAAAACACCGTGGCTCCAAAACACACCAGTCAGTCAGTTGATCGATTACTTTTACTCAAATCTTGTTTTTCTGAGCTGTGGCTCAGATCCAAATGTAAATGCCTGAAAATATGAGATGAAACATTGATGTTTCTCCCTCTTTCTCTCTCTCTCTCGAATTCGTCTTTGGATGTCAAACTTATTTATTCATCTATTTGTGAATCTTGATCAAAAAAATCAAGAAATAGTCCTCACTGTTCCAATGCTTTTGGAGTAGGGTGTACCTTCTTGGTCACTGCCCTGGTATCCTCAAAAGTACGACTTTTGTACCCTTAGCGCTGACATCGGTAAGTCTGGAAACAAACCTGGACTTATTTCTTGCCTGGAAAAATTACTAACGGTTACTTTGGAGTCCACAAATTAGACATAAGTGGCTACATTGGTGTAAATTATACTTCAGGGTCACCTTCTATTCCGGCTGTAAGTGTACGTTGAGGGTTAACACAAAGCCAAGGAGTACGCAAGGGAGCCAATACGGCTGTCAACCAATGCTTTCTCCACGCAGTTCATCGGCCCAACAAGATCACCTTCATCATCTGTATTCATTAAACATACAGAGGTCGCGGACGTACTGACCATCAATGGACCCTTTTACCGACTCACAGTGGGCGTCTTGTCTCGTCCGGCGTCAGGCGGATGGCTGTTGCCCAACGGACACAGGTGCAGGATACGAGACAGCCACGGTGTTTGTGGCTCATCTCAGAGGCATCTCTTGAGTTCGGTGAGGCAGGTGCACCCAGCTTTGCGCTTTCGCTCCGCCCATACCGGAGCTTCGCCGAGCTTCTTAGTCTGAGAAACCTGTTGAGGTGCAGACACGGAGAAAGGGAGTCATAAGTTCTTTTGTAGGGGGTAAAAATCAGTCAAGGAGACTGCATTCTAAACTGACTAGTTTCCAATAATATTACCAACAACAGAGAAAACAGTGTGCCCCTAGTGGATAATCCATGAATTGCATTTTATGAAAAATATTAATTCCGTGTCTTTTATGCATTTTTTTTCACATTTAAATTATCCCGTGGGCCTTATGTTTGACACCCATGCTCTAGACAGAGTTGGAGGTGCCAGAGTTAAAGTTGTGGAGATTCTCTTTCGGAATGACAAGGATGGACCAGATCAGAGATGAGCTCGGCACAAATTTAAAGCGGCCAGATTGAAATGGTTTGGATATGTTTAGATCAGGGATAGTGGATATATCAGTGTAAGGATGCTGGAAAATTTCACCGCCAGGTAGGCGGCAAAGAGGAAAACCAGAGATTACATTTGTAGATGTGATGTGAGAAGACCTGTGGATAATTGGAGTGAGAGCCGAAGATGCAGAGGACCGGGAGGGATAGAAAAAGGACGAGTTGCTGCGGTAACCCCTGAATAGGGTTACGGCAAAAGAGAAAGAACAAGAAAGGTCAAATTATTTTCTCAAGTAGCCCTCTAAACATTAATCACGCTGTTCTTATCTAGTGAGAAAGTGACAGACGTTGTCCTTGCACAACATTCCAGCTCCCAGAGCAGCCTCCCCAGATGCAGCTTGTGAAAGTGGAGCTGTTAAAAAGTTCATTTACAGACACACAGCTGGCCCACAGCACAAGCGAGGTAAACAAAGAAAGGCGCATCAAGAGGGAAACTGACACGATCCTTGAAGGTACCCGGCAGTCGGGGGAATTGCGTCCACGAATAATTGCCAAGCGATGAAGTCAAAGATGGATTTACAAAGAGTGACTGACTACAAAGAGCATTTATAATACAAATGAGCAATGGAAGCTGTTGGCAAATGTCTGTCCAAAGGAAAAAAAAACAGCTTGGGTAATGGGTAACGCTGACAACAAAGGGAGAACAGGAGTCAATTGTCTTTGAGACATATCAAAATTCCGTGAACAAGCATGTCAAAGCAGGTTATTTATCATCATGTGCAGTCCACGGTATGACAATGAGACTGAAGAACCAGAGACCAAGTCGAGACGTGGAGTTGACTGCCCGTCCGTAAACGCTGAAAAGCATCCCATACATGCAAATCGGGACACACTTTTGTACTGCACTATATATTCATTCATTCATTCATTTTCCGATCCGCTTATCCTCACAAGGGTCGCGGGGAGTGCTGGAGCCTATCCCAGCTATCTTCGGGCAATAGGCGGGGGACACCCTGAACCGGTTGCCAGCCAATCGCAGGGCACACAGAGACGAACAACCAACCATGCTCACACTCACACCTAAGGACAATTTGGAGTGTTCAGTCAGGCTGCCATGCATGTTTTTGGAATGTGGGAGGAAACCGCAGTACCCGGAGAAAACCCACGCAGGCCCGGGGAGAACATGCAAACTCCACACAGGAAGGCCCGAGCTGGAATTGAACCCGGTACCTCTGCACTGTGAGGTCGACGTGCTAATAACCACTGGACCACCGGGCCGCCTGCACTATATAGTCATTCAAAATATAAAATACAGTCTCAGTAGCCTCAGGGGTATTCCGTCGGAGGTTCCACTGGAACTTATTACACGATCATTATGTATTTAAAGCCCAACCACAGTAGTTCAAAGACGCTTTAGAAATGTTTTGTTATTATTCTGAGGTTCATTTTAATCCCATTTTCAATGGTTTCCTGTACTTCCTCCAGAAATTGCAGGCATGTCCTTGCAGGTAGAAACTGAACGATCAAAAATTGTCTTTGTACCGACCCTCCGGAATCTTTTAAAATTCAGCCCCCGAAGCTTGTTTCACTTAGCGACATAAAATTTGGTAGACGTGTCTATCATGAGAAGACGCAACCAAAATCCCCATGCCTAAAAAGGGCGAAGGAAATCTGCCTTTTTATTTTCAAGAGACCAATTTAGGGTCAATTTGAAGCAGTCCTTCAAAAACAAACTTATCCCATAGAGTTTGTCCCGCCATCAAAACTCTTAACAGCTGGACCAACAACGATGTACGTGATGGTTTGAAGAGATTCAAACAGGAGGCGCCACCTAAACTGGGAGAGCTGTAGAGATACCAATACCAGTTGGTACCTTAACTTTTAATTCTCAAAAGTTCCTTGAAAGTCTGTATACCAGACCTGGGCACAGTACAGCCCGAGACCCCACACCCAGCCCACCCAAAGTCTCTGACTGGCCCTCACGGTGACCACTAAATCAAAGTAAAATGTAAAATATGCTGCCGTGCTTTTATTTTTAAAATTGTTCATCAATCAATGTAAAAATCCCCCCCCTCGTTCTTTTCAGATAGCCGTGTTACTCATTAATCGGTTTCAGAAACCACTGATATGTGAACACAAACAAAAATCAACGTGCGACATTGACTAAAAAAAAAAAAACTTGAAAAGGCACTGTGTAAATATTGCACCAAATGCTCCAGGGTTATTGTGTGTGAGATTGACCATAAATAGTCCGGGGAATTTCTGATGTTGCAGAGGTGCTCCAACAAATGTTGACTCATGTCTAACCAATGAACCTGTGCCGGCACACAATGCAGTGCTAACCAATGCTCTCTCTCTCTGTCTCTCTCTCTCTCTCTCTCTCTCTCTCTCTCTCTCTCTCTGTCTCTCTCTCTCTCTCTCTGCCTTTCATTTCTATCAGCCATGAAGTCAGACCGTAAGCGTCTTAAGGCGGAAAAGGCAGACCTGGTGAATCAGATGCAGCAACTTTATTCCACACTGGAGAGTCGAGAGGAGCAGCTCCGTGATTTTATTCGCAACTACGACCAGCACAGAAAAGTACATGATTAAAGCAGTTTTTCCCCCCCCCATTCATAGCAATGTTGGTTAGAATGCTCATTGAGTGGACAAATTTGGTTTTCCTCAACCGTAGGAGGACATTAAACAAGTGTTTCCCAACCTTTATTGTTTTATACTGTAATACACTTTACATTGGAGTCAGCCAATCCTCCACTAAGCTTCTCCAGTTGGTCCAAAATGCTGCTGCTCGCCTCTTGACTAGTACTCATAAGAGAGAGCACATAACGCTCGCTCTGGCACCCCTTCACTGACTCCCAATGCATTTTAGAGTTCTTTTTAAGATTCTATTATTTGTTTTCAAATCTTTAAATGGCCTCGCTCCACCTTACCTCTCTTAGCTACTCCGCCACTACACACCTGCCCGGTGCCTCAGGTCTGGGGACCAGACACTATTAGTGGTACCGAGAACTAAGCGGAGGCTCAGAGGGGATGGAGCCTTTTCTGTTGCCAGTCCCTCTCTTTGGAATGACCTCCCGCTGAACGTTAGGCAAGCCCCCTCGCTGCCCATCTTTAAAATTCGTCTCAAATCTCATTTGTATTCTTTGGCTTTTGACTCAGCATGAGACTTGATCTTTCGTTTTCCTGTTTTTGTGCCTTCTACTTTGTCTTTGTCATTCATTTATTTTTTGTTGTTGTATGAATTATTTTTGCTCCGTATGCATCACTTTGTATACAGCGGTGGTTGTTTTAAATTGCTCTCGAAATGCAGTTGAGTTCTGTTTTCAAGGAGCAATGACTACAACACCGTATAGACAGAGTTGGAGCTGCCAGAGTTAAAATATATTCCTTAAAATGTGATTTGAATCTGACGTCACACAAATGAAAATGTCACAAAAAGTATGTACACTAAAATTACGATGACCTCATTTCAATTTAGTTACTTGGTGTGAACTCTGGGCCTGTTGAGCTGTTATTCTGTATGAACGGCAACAGATGGTAAATTGTCCCTTCCGCCATCTAGTGGAAGAGCGTTTAATTGTTCTGCATGGCAGCATACGTCACTGGCGTAAAGATACATGGATGCGCAAAGATACCTTTCTTTTTTTTTTTTTTTTTTTTTTTTTTTGTTGTTGTTGTGAAGAAATAATTACTTTCAGACCAATTAAGTGAAATCAGATAATAATTTCCTTCGGCACGCCTGATGAGCTCTCGTGGCGCAGTCATGTCCTGTGGCATAGTAGTTTGGAGTCATTGCCTTAAATGCACTAAAAAGTAAGCATCTAATCAAATTGTTGTAATGTTATACTGCTTCCAGTCCCTGGGCGGCCTATTTGCCGAGTACCTCGCGATTGCTACCTGTCAGCAACATGGCCATTGACCCAGGGAATTGCACTTTCTTGCTGTTTTGAGCTTTACGCAACAACTTCGGGCTCTTTCTGTTCTTCACCAGGAGAGCGAGGATGCGGTGAAAGCTCTCGCCAAAGAGAAAGACATGCTGGAGAGAGAGAAGTGGGACCTGCGGCGGCAGACCAAGGAAGCCACCGAGCACACGGGAATGCTGCGCACACAGTTGGACCTCAAGGAAAACCGCATCAAGGAGCTGGAGGCTGAACTGGCCATGGTGAGATGGGAGCTAGAAGACGGAGGGGGCGTGAAATTAAAAAAAAAGAGCTAGCTATCCCGAACTGAATATCAATCCATCCAAAACTACAATACAATACCTCTTATTTTGTGTCTTTATCTATCACTTGATTAGTCAACAGGCTACTTCCTGGTTCAGGAAGGGATCATGTGACAGTAGATGGTCAGTGCCAATTTGATTCTTAAATAAAATAACACGCTGGTGAAAACAATTCCTCGATCCCACCCTGATCTGGATCTGCACTAAAAAGAGTCTGCATTGAAATCTCTTCAGGATGCTGGGTGGTCTTTTTTTTTTTTTTGATAGGTCCTCCAAAGCACTACATAGCACTTATACGGCAATAATCTTCTTTTTTTTTTTAAACTACAATCATGTTAAACATTGAATTAAATGCTATCTCACATACAGTAGAGCTGATGTCATGTTGGTTTTCTGACAGTCGAGACTGAATATGCAGCACCTGTTATTTGCAGCCAAGTAGTGGAATCCATTTTGCCTCAAACGGCGATCCAAGGCACGATTCAAATTCTTAGTGATAATTCATCTCCTAGTCAATGATTGTGCATTTTACTTTCATCGCTACCTTGACAAAGTCTCATGAAAATCAGTTTTGTAGTTTTTGTGTCATCTTGCTTCCAAACAGGATTTAAAAAGAAAGATCATGTTCTGACCATAATAGTTCACATATCTACGAAATGAATCGCTAAATAATTTGAATGTCCAGTATGGCCCTCCCTCATGTCTCCACCCCCTCCCCTTCAGATCAGTAACTGTGTCAATCAAAGAATGGAGTTCCGGGTGTTTGAGCGGCTCGGGGACAGGGACTTCTCCCCGAGGGTTATGGCGGTAAGATGGACCCCCCCGCCCTGTTCGGCTTTGACTTGAACTTGTCTTAACCCTCCCTTGATCCTTGGAAAGATCCCCTAATTATTGGCTTGGATACATGTGTGACTAATCCCCAGCTCACCCAAATCAAACCCGGTCATTTGACCAGTAGTGATGCCAAGGCCCCCCCCCCACCCCCCCACCCCCTCGTGATTGATCCAAATGTGATTTACTTCAAAGTCAGAAAGAAGACGTCGTCATCGTGACCACTAATGAAGGGTTGTGATCCTGTTTTGTTTTGCATGTCAGCC
>NW_017805839.1:361476-375831 GCF_001891065.2 Hippocampus comes | reverse complement strand
AGATGAAGGCATTTCAGGCAAAATCTACCTGGCGTGCTTGTCGGAGTTTAACACAGAAAAGGACTGACAAAATTAGTTTTATCATCTTATTGTGGGCCTTGATAAAATAATTGTTTTTTTTTCTTTTCATGTGGAACAACTGAGCATCAACCACTGAGTGACCCTGCTTTAGAGGAAAACTACAGTCCTCACATTTACTACTTATATCTGATGTGCTTTTCCTAGAGGCCAGTTACAATGTTTATGTTCTCAATAGCACGGACAATGCACATCATTCGTGATTTAAGAAGCAAGTCAAATTCACTTGTTACTATGCCGAGTTCGCGGTGCTCAATGAAATCTGCCCCATAGGCCAATGGGGAAAAAAAAAAAAAAAAAAAAACATCCATAGGACAGCTACCACCCGCTAGAATGTTTGAATGACAAAATGAAAAGAAAATGATTGCAGTGAACCCTTGTTTGCTTTTTTTTTTTTTTGGGGGGGGGGGTGGAACCTTTCCTGGTTCTGTCTTTACGGTCCCAACAGGCTACAAGATGGTGCAAAAGCTCAAATAGAAAAGTAGTAGCTGACGTCAAGGGAGAGTGTTGAAGTGCAGTATCGACTGAAAGGCTAAGAAGTTGGAGTGAAAGCATTTTCGGCAAGGCAAGGCAGCTTTATTTATGTTAGGCGTTTCATACTGTACATAAGGTGCTTCGCATAATTTACAATACGACATTTGAAAGCATTTAAAAACGCAAGATTTACAGACATTGAAAAGAAAATTAAATAAATGAAGAGGAGCTTTCGTAAATTAGTAAAAGAGCATACAGTGAAATGATGTAAGGATGCTTTAAAAAAACTTGAATTATAGGTATGGGGGGGCAAACGCATCCGTGGTTCACTACAATAGACTTGCTATTGAAAAGCTGCTTTCTCTTGTCTGAATGATCCGCACAAAAAAAAAAAAAAATCCTGACAAATCCTGATGTAGGTTCTCATAATTTGTGCCTGAAAGGGTTGAAATCCATTCGACAGCTGGCTTGGAGCCAGTGGAAAGCCTTTGGCTTGACTCAATGCTGCGTGTGTATATTTTTACTCTCTGCTGAGTGGCTATTAAAACGCTCAAGCAAAGAAATTGCTCGACAGTTGCTATTTTTGCTATGTTGCAAAAGCGACATGCACGCCGGCGTCCTCGCATTTCCAATCCATTTTGTTCAAATCAAATCATCCGTAAGCCATTAAATTTTAAGCGGATCGTTTTCAATGATAGTGGAGGGATTGGGGATTGCAGCGTGTGATACGTTTATATTTTAAACTATTTATGCAGGCACTATTCATTATCGGGGCTGCATCACTTGCAGCACATGCCGTGTCTCGCTATTCCAGGGGTCCCCAACCGCCGGGCTGCGGAACGGTCTGCGGGTCATTTGGTGCCGGGCCGCACAGAAAGAATAAATAACTTACATTCCTTCCGTTTTATTCATTTCGGAATCTGAAATGTGTTTTATTTTGAAAAATTACCGGATTCTCTGTTATATCAGTCTACAGTATGTAACTCTTGACATAGGTGAATGCGCGCTTCTCGGTCACCGCGTACCGCTTAAAAAACAAACGTCTTTAAAAAGTTTTTTCGGGAAGGGGAAAAGCCCCAGCCAGGAGACAAAAGAGGAGCCTACAACTTTCAAGAAGGCTACATTTAATAGACGCACCAAACCTACCCTGCATAATAAGCGGCGATGGTGAGTCGTATTTTTCATGCACTTTTTATTTGCGGCGTCTCTTATTTTGAAGGTACGTTTAGCGACCAGAGAATGTTGCGGCCAGATAGGCCGTTCCTCGTGCCGTGATTCGTGTTTATTATTATGTTTCGAAAATAACACACTTTTCATGCAGGTCATATCATAATATATTGTATTTGGCCTTAAAGGCCGGTCCCTGAAAATATTGTCTGACATAAAACCGGTCCGTGCGGCAAAAGAGGTTGGGGACCTCTGCGCTATTCGCACAAGGCTCAGTCCCTCCCCTTTGCGAATTGCAGGGGAAAAAAAGCACAAATGCGCCCCAAATAGCAACCACTCACTTCCCCCCCCATCCGTCATCCATGCAGCCGGAGTCAGCAGACCCTCTACGTGCACACGGACCATCCCACCGACAGACAAGGTAGAAGCAGCGCCGTCGAGCGGCCGCATGCGCCCGTTGACGCCGTGTGCTCTTGTGCGCGTGCTGTTAGCCGTCATCCCATTGCGCTTTTTGGATGAAGCGTACCTTATCTTGCGCCTTCCGGTTGTCTTGACGTCGCCATCAACTGCCACGGAATCAAACCGAGTGGGATGGCCAAGTGTTGTATATCTGATGTGAAAATAGCACGCTATTATTTCTTATTGTTTCGGACAAAGGAGTGAGAAAGGGAAAGCAACTGGGGCGAAACGAGAGCTCAAATAATTTGAGTTCCTTGATTAAGAGAAATACTTTTTTTTTTTTCCTGCCTTGTCCTTCTGCTTATTTGGTGTGCACCGTCAGGAAGGCAAGTCTCGTCAGCCACAATGACACGACAGTAACACTCTGCCATTGCGCTTTGAAGGCCAACTTCAAAATAAAAGCCAACCAAATAATACGTGGCGATCAATGCCTCGGTAGACTTTTATCTTGACGTCGGCGCTCGCAGTGCGTGACGCCGTGTCACCGATGGATGTTTCTACAGAGGAAAATGCAGTTTAAATTTTAGAAAAAACTCTTGACTCTAAAAAAGAAAAAAAAATCCAAATTTTTTCAAGCAAAATACATTTTACTCGAAAACTCAATTATATGATCTTCAGTCTGAAAAATTCTCGCCCGGTGACAGGGCCCTTCTTTAGGTACACCTGCACTATCCAAAGCGATCCGATGCTAGAACGCAGTAATGTTCCGTTTCCATTGACACTGTCAAAGAAGTCCGAACTGAATTTTTATGATTATGGTTTGCAGCGATATACAAACGGACGATGTACTGTACACAGTTACAAACTAGCTAACTACCACAATAGCAGTCTAAATACTAACCGATCAGGTAACAAGATTACGACTCCGCGTAGACATTTCATACTTGAAGCCGACAAATTTCTGCGACTCCCGTGTTTTCGGCATCTCATCTCCCAGTTTGGAGCTGTGAAATGTTCGGCCAACAAGGCCACGGTCTTCATATTGAATGCGTGTCTGAGAGAAGAAAAATAACGCGACAACCTCCATAACTTTGGCCATCCCGACAACCGCTCGTCTTGAAATATTATATTCCCCCTAGAATTAATATATCGTCTTGAAATATATTCTTGAAATATAATATTTCAGCGAAGCATTGTGCGCCGCTGAAATATATCGACGACATCACGGATTAATCAACTTCGACTCGACTTTGATTACATTTCAGACATCTACAAAAAAAAAATAATAATAATAATAATCTTGAATCGTTCCGATGTCATGATTCATGCTGTGCAAATTGGTATACTAGCGCCAACTGAGTCACCAGACAAGCCGAAAAGGAGGAAATGTCCGTAAAATCACAGTCGGTGTGGACGTACCGTACCGGTTTCACCGTTCTATTCTCACACTCACTGTTGCTTGGCAACTGCACATGATTGCATGTCATTTCTGCCTTTTGATTTGGTATTGCTGTAGATCAAAGTATATGACGATAAAGAAGGTGACAAAAATCCCATTTTGCCAAATTGTTGCATTCACTCCCAAAGCCCTGCTGTTAAAAAAATAAAAAATAAACAAATCAAGCTTTCCCCCTCCTCCTCCAACTCTCCTTCCATATAGTGGCCGCTGTGCGGGTGAGCCCCTGCCACTCGCGTCAGCCCTCCTTCATCTCCGATGCCTCGGCCGTGGAGGGAGACAGGTCGTCCACACCTAGTGACATCAACTCTCCACGTCATCGGACTCACTCGCTTTGTAATGTAAGAGATGCCCGCCAGCACCGCAAACTCCTGCACCGCCCCCTCCCTCCCTACTCGGTCACTCAAACGTGCGCCGCAATCTCCACTTTGCTTCAGCTGTCCATTTTCTTGCTGTCGGCAGTGTCCTCTTTAATCAACTTTGTTTCCACGTGCCAAGAATGAGAATATTCTCACGTTTGAGTTTAATCAATGTGATTTTTGTACTTTCCCCGCAATGATTTGGAAATTAGCCAAAAATTCCTATGCGAAAAGTTGGGGAAATCTAAATGAGTTCTCTCAACTTTAATTTTGTTGTTGCAAAATGTGGGAAAGCCATATTCCGATCCGCTTTATCCTCACAAAGGTTGCGAGGGGTGCTGGAGCCTATCCCAGCCGTCTACGGGCAGTATGCGGAAGACACCCTGAACCAGTTGCCAGCCAATCGCAGGGCACACACACAGACGAACAACCATCCGCGCTAACACTGAGGGACATTTTGGAATGTTCAATCAGCCTGCCACGCATGTTTTTAGAATGCGGGAGGAAACCGGAATACCCGGAGAAAACCCACGCAGGCACAGGGAGAACATGCAAACTCCACACAGGAAGGCCGGAGCCCTGCACCTCTGCACTGTGAGGCGTACGCGCTAACCACTGGATCACCGGGCCGCCCTAGTTTGCTTTAACTTGGATTTTAAAAATCTCGTTCGATGAAAAAAAAAACGTTAAATGAAACGTAATCCAATGGCATCAAAGAAAGTGAGTCTTCTCCTTTCAGTGTAGTTTGCTCCTCGCTGCATGTTGGCCGATGTTCATCCTGGTTTCTACTTTTTTTTTTAAATAAACATCACTGATAACACGGACCATCGGATTCCACAACATTGCTCTCTTCCAATTTCTTATTTCAACTTATCGACTGTTTTTGGCTTTGCGGGAGCAAAAGCTTTTCAGGTTGAGGCTTACCTTTGATGTGGTCAGCGGTGCGTTGCATTGGTGGTTCCCTCTGAAGCTGTCATCCAAATTCTATTTGCGTTTTTGTAGTTCCAGTAGTTCTTGATCACAACTTTCCTTTCGACGCAAGATAAGCACTGCAAAAAAAAAAAAAGTCATGGCAACACACACAGAGTACATCTTCCAGGACAACCGTTGTGATTTGTGGCGTTTGTTTGGGTGTGTGCCATGAGATTTTTTCCAATGTAAAATTTGTGCCTTGGCTCAATAAAAGTTGAAAAAAAAGAAAGTGCATTAGAGATATGTGATGCCACAATGCATACTGGTCATATCAAAGTAAATCAAGCCGTCGTATTTTGCAAAGAGGCTTTCTGGATGTGCTTGCATGGCAGCATGGCAAATATCAGCACACTTTTCATGTCTTGGTGTTTCTCCCCAGTGCCTTTTTGTCCCTCTTGCTTCACGCTTCCTTTTGTTTTTGTTCCCGCAGTCTCTAGAAGATCTGGAGGTGGCCAAATGTAAGAAGAAGAAGGAGAAGATGGGCCTGGGCTCTTTGTCGCGAGTGTTCGCCCGAGGAAAGCAGCGCAAGTCCCTGGACCCGGGTCTGTTTGATGGTACTGCAACACCCGATTATTACATAGAGGAGGACGCAGACTGGTAAAGGCCACGCGGAGCCTCTGTGGAAATGATCAGAGGACGGCGTTGTGTTGATGTGTGTTTGTGAGCATGTACGGGAGGTGCAGGAGTGTGACCGAGCAAATTGCACCTGGATGTATGTACATTGCTGTAAATCGAGCGCAACAACATGGTGGATATGAGTTTTCCAGTCTCGATTTTGATTTTCACTCAACTGCAAACTTGAAAGGACTGCTGTAACGTGTCAATAACAACAGTTGATGTGCACTTTGTCTGCGTGCGTGCGTAAATGTCTCCTCATCCCGAATGCCTTTTCTTATTTTTGATATGTAACCCTGACTACCTTTCAAGTACCCCGCCCTCCCCCGCCTACATTGACCGCCCTGCTTGGTTCATTCCCCCGTCCTTCCACACCACCATGATGAGAACAGTTTTCCTGTGGGCGACATGCAGACCCCGCCTTCAAACCATCCCATTCTGTCTACAGTCAGGAAAACTGGGGAAGCGCCTCGTTTAGCGGAACACTCAAGGCACTTTGTTCCCTAGCAACACGAGGCCCGGCAGGAATTGTGGGAAATGTGATTTCTATCTGTAGAGATAGAAGCGTTTTGTACGTGCCATGTTGTGCCCCGCATGCACATGCTGCTGTCCCTCGACGCATGTTGCCACTCTTGACGCCGCCGTCCGTAAAATGAACTAACAACTTTGTCTGCTTTGACAAAAGAGAGGTCAGTTACTCCCGCCACACTCTTGACTCCAAATCTCGAATGATCAGGAACTTGTCGCCCGTGACCGACCAAATGGAAGGGTTCTTCCCAAAAATGACACCGACACACACTCACACACGCACAGCGACAAATAAAAAAATGATTGGAAAGTAAAGTCAAACATTTTTGAAAAATTACCAAAATAATGTGTTTGCAATAATACGGACATTTGAAAAAAAAAAGGGGGAAAAAGCGATTATATACGCACACGGACTACGACATTGTGCGCACAAAATAGTTGTAAAGTGCGCCCGAAGTCGCCGTGGCTCCTTGCGGGTCACTTGAATAAGAAAATCAAATGCACTTTCTTCTTTCACAGTTGAAAGGTCAAAGGAAAGTGACATCATGAACAGGGAGCGCGTGATGGAATTTTATTTTGGGCTCGGGATGAGTTACGAGGTCATCATGAAAAAATTACAATGTAGGGTAAAATCAGTATTGTACACGCTGTTACAGGTCAAACATTAAAAACAAACAAACAAATATGAAAATCTCAAAATTCGAATGCGTGACGAGGGAAAAAAGTAAAAAAAAAAATTCTATCAGTGCCAAAAATCCGTTGAGAGACACATAAGGGCCGTCTCTGATTCAAATTTGCTGTCGAGCGCTTTTTTTTTTTTTTTTTCTGGATAGAGCTGGAGTCTGCACTGTCTCGCCCCCAGGAAATCTCTTCTGCTGTTAATTTAAACCCCCCGCCCCCCCGGCTGCAACACTACTGACTGCACACATGACTGAGTATGTGCAGCGGTGGGAGCATCACAACACAAAGCTCACCCTAAGAAAAATTTAGTTATAAAAGCAATTCTGGATTGGCATGTATGCATAAGAACGTCCCCAAAATATTTCGCTTTTTATTTTGCTCTCTTGCCAACTTTCAAAAGTCCAAGAGGCCGTTCTCAAACCTGTCTCTGTGTTTTGTTTTGTATTGTTTTGGTTTATTTGCTCAGATGTTTTACCTGTTGTAAATGGGACACCGATAGAGAAAACTAATATTATGGAAGAATTTTATTTAAAAATGCCGGCCGTTCGGCAGAGCCAACTTGAATTGTGAAGTCGTGAGGTGTGTATGTGTGACATTTTAAGAGGCATGGTTAAGCTACAGAAAAAAAAAAACAAAAACAAGGGAGAAGCATAAGATCTAAAGAAGTAATATTATTTTAAAATAAAAACGAATCATGTTGAATTTTCATGTGGCTGTCCTCTCTTTCCCCGTGTGTTTTAATATTTGTGTGTGTTCATTTGTCATGGCGCTAATCCCGTGTGCCTTGTGTGTGCATGTGTTCGAGGGCGCTTTCAGATGGCCTCCTTTCCTCTCCCTCCAAACGTGAGCGCGCGTCTTCGTCGTTGCAATCGGAGATGACATTGAGAGGGAAAGGACACCATGCTGGAAACACGTGACGTATACGTGTAACTCCTTTGCACTAACGACAGTGCTTCTCAACTGGTCTCACCCCGGGACCCGCATCCTCCCATTCTTTCAAAGTTGCGGGCCACTTTTATAGAAGCAATAAAATTTCAAATTGAAAACATGCGCTACCAGAAAAAGATGAGTGACATGGGGCTTTCAGGTGAAATTTCAGCAGGAACCTAAAATGCACTTCCCCCTTTCCAAGTGAACTTAATTTGACCTTCTCTAAACTTTTGATTGCCCTTGTCCAACTGATGGATGTTTATATATAAATATATAGAGAGAGAGAGATTTTTAAATTTTTTATTCTATATATTTTTGTTGTCTAATTAGGAGCATAGCAGCACTATTCACATTTGGTTGAGCCATGAGTCAACAAATAGATTTCCTGGCGCAAATAGGATTAATATTGAAATACAGTATGTCAATTTTAGCTGAAAAGGATTTTTTTTTTTTTTTATATAGTAACTTTTATTTTCAGCAGTTTGCTGCGTCCATGCTCACATCCTCCAGCTCATCTGTTACACGAATGAAGACGAGCACTACAGAGAATGGATAAATAACTAACCATGAATTGGAACACTTCTTTTTAGGGTGTGTGTAGGTGACAGGGCCATGCAGCAACAATGTCGGGATGCACCGTGCATCCAAAAAGCGTTCACTGTGCTTCACTTTTTCCATATTGTCGACGTTCACGGCCTTGCTTCAAAATGCATTAAATTCTTCTTTTTCCCATAGATTCCTACACCCAATACACCATCATGACAATGTGTGTGCATTGGGGGTATTTGTTTTTTCCCATTTTATTCATAAAATTGCAAAATAAACCACCTACCTTTCAGTACTTTGTTGATTGACCTTTGACATCTTTTTGAAAATGATGCCGCAAGTTCGGCACAACAACAGTGTCTTGCGGCCGATTAGGCCATTCCGCTTTGCAGCACCTCTCAAGCTTCATTCATGGTGGCATTATGGGGTGTTGTGTTCAGAATTTGAGAAGAGCATGAATGAAATACATTTTGGATTAATAAGACTGTAAAATAAAATGTGGAAAACTGAAGTACTGTGTACACTTTACAGATACACTGCGAGGTAAAGGATTTGTGAGACAAAGAACATGAAGACTATTCAAATTTAGTCAGGATTATTTGAAACTATATGACCTTGAGTTCAGTATATTGGAAATGAACAGTTTTTGTTTATTTTTCCTTTTAACAGAGGCTGTGATAAATGCCGACATGCTGGGCACTAACAATGACCAGAGCACGAATTTAAAATGATTTGGAAATGTCCACTTTATGTACCAGAAACATACATCATGCGCACATTTCTGTTGACATTAGTTACTTGACTGTGTGCTTCATTTGTGCTTCGGTTAAAATTCCTCTCTTAGTTTAGGTACAGTATCTACAGTGCATCGGGATGGATTATGGGTTGTTTAGCATCGATTTATTTTACCCTAAACCGTCATGCAGTGTGGGGAAAATGTAGAGTTGTATCATACAGGAAGCAAACCAGGAAGTGTTTTCGGACAGACAATCATTTCATAATGATCTTAGCTTAGGTAGCAAACCGACAACACTTAATACACAGACGGGGATGTCGTGCATCTTGGGTTAAAAAAAATTTAAAAAGAATTTTGCACTGGGAAGAACATGATTCTTGACGACGGTGTCTGGAGTTTTGCCTGTTGGACAATTATGGCTCCACATTGCCCCCTACTGTTGAGCTCTTGGAATGTCACAATGCCACAAAGTTCACTTTTCAGTGGTTCTCGGTTTCCCAGCATTTCAATGACTGATCGAAGCAGGGCAAATATTATGAATATATCCTGTAATGCATAGGAAAGCTTTGACCAGATTCATAATCGATTACGTTTTATAGATTTCATATGGAAACATATGAAAAAAAAAAAAACTAATACAAGAGAATCAACTAACTTTACTCTTCTGATATCAATCAAGTTCAAACTTCCAGAGCGAGGCTCGGCAAAGTATGGCCCGCAAGCCACAAAAGGCCTGCTCCATTCTTTAATCTGGCCCAATAAGCATATCCATTATCAAGAGTACTGGAGTATTGTATTTAGACTTTTTTTTTTTTCAAAAATTGGTCAATTAATAAGGATGTATTTTTTTTAATTCATTTATCTCAAATGATGGACTAATTGATTGATTGTAAATTGTAATTGGATAAGAATATCTGTAAACTACAAAGGTTTTCATATAATTTGGGCATTTCATTGTATTAAATGTGTGATTAATTATTGTAAATCACACAATTTGAAGCATGACAATGATCTAGGTTATAAAACTATTTAACAACACATTCGAACACATTTTCAAAATATGTACTGATGACCGATTACTTATCCAATGTGGCGATTGAGCACCCGAGTTTGCCCACCTCTGCTCTTGAGAAACCTCTTGTGATGTCACCACTCACGAGGGCCACGGTGCCACCTCTGCCCTCACTCACGCTGCCAACCACAACACCCACATGTCCTTCCCCCGTCCCACTCCTCACCCCCCTCCCCCTCATTCACCCACTCACCCAGACTTGGACAGCGTCGCCAGTGCCACCCGCCTCAGCCTCAGCTTGCCGGACGGCCCAGAGGAGCAGCTGGACCGCCTGCAGCAGGTGGAGCTGGCCAGGAGCACGCCCATGTCCCAGTGGAGGGCGGGCACTGTGCAGGCCTGGCTGGAGGTCGTCATGGCGATGCCCATGTACATACGCACCTGCTCGGAGAATGTCAAGAGTGGCAAGGTAAGGAAGGATGCAGTGAGTGTGTAACATGGGGTCCAGAAAATAACATTATTGTAACATTGTTAAAAAGTGAATACCATTAGGCCGCAATTGGCACAACAATAAAACAAACACACAAAACCTATTTCTCCTCCCAAACTAAGAATGACTGATTTAGCAATGTGTAACTGGTCACCACAATGGAGGTCATATAAGCACTGAGCCAGGGTGGTGTTGATCTGTTTGCATTGTAGGTGTTATTGGGACTAACCGATGAAGACCTGGAGCTTGGTTTGGGCGTAACCAGTTTGATGCATCGTCGTAAACTGCGTCTGGCCATTGAAGACTACAGAGAGGCTGAGGATGGAAGGGGGTGAGGAAGGCGCGAGAAACTTTGCGTGAAATTACGCGGCGGAAGGAGCGTTCCGTCTGATGGTTTTGGTGTCGTCCAGCGGGTTCCAATTGTTTTTAATATGACAACAATGTTGTCTTAATGTTTAGGAACTCATTTCCATTAGACGCATAGAGGAACAGACAACCATTCACGCTCACATTCTCACCACGATTGAGCGGGAACTGATGCCATGCAGATTTTATTTTTAACAGTTAATAACTATTTTGGTCTAATGCAGTGGTTCCTAACCTAAAGTGGTTAGGGGTTTGGTGTATCGGGCTGAGGGGTTCGACGGAGCCTCTGCCATGGAGGTTAAGACACACCCGACTCAACATGTCAATTCGTTATGACCCGCCCGCTTGGCCATCACTGGCTGGTTCATTTTGTGCACAATTAAAAAAAAAAGAAAAAGTATACTTATGTCTTAAAATTGTATTTAAGTTTTTTTATGTGTTGAATTGATAAAAATAAATCATATTTTTACTTTTCACGAATGAAGGGTTCGGTGACTGTGCATATGAACTGGTTGGGTTCGGTACCTCGAACAAGGTTAAGAACCGCTAGTCTAATGCTTATTAAAATTGGGTGCAATTCCACTTTCAACCACTACATGGCACACGCACAGACAGAACGTTTTCGACGCGTCCCGTCAGATGTACACATAATGTGAATGTCTATTTCCATACAGACCTAATGCAAACATGTCTGCCCATTTACATACAGTCCATATATTCTGAAAACATGAGTCAGAGGGGTAAACAAACGGCTGACGTAGCGGTCCACATTCCTGACTGATATTGCCCCTGTGCAGGTTGTCCAAGGCTGCAGACATGGACCACCACTGGGTGGCCAAAGCCTGGCTCAGCGACGTGGGCTTGCCGCAGTACTCGCAGGCATTTCACACCCACTTGGTGGACGGACGCATGCTCCACTCCCTGACCCTCCGTGACCTCGAACGCCATCTCAACATCTCCAAAAACCTCCACCAGGTCAGCTTGCTGCTGGGCATCGAGCTTCTGCACTTACTCAATTTTGACAAGGACGTAAGTGGCACCGCACACGCATCACAACCTGGCCACCTGAAACTTGCGAGAAAGTCATTTGAATGAAAAGTGCTTGTGGAATTGCTCGCCAGGCACTGCAGGCCCGCCGGGTACAGTGTGAGCACCAGAACACGGACCCTTTGGTTTGGACCTCTCATCGTGTCATTAAATGGCTTAAAGACATCGACCTCAAGGTGAGGATAAAGGGAATGAGCAATTTCACAACTGAAGTCACCTCGTTTTATAGCCAAATTGGAAGTGACTCACTGGGCTTTGAATAAATCGAGCGTAACATCCAACCACGAAAGCCTTCTGTCCATCTGCGCAGGAGTTTGCAGATGGTGTCGTGAGTAGCGGCATCCACGGCGCTGTCATGGTGCTGGATCCCAATTTTTCCAGCGACGCTTTGGCCACAGCGATGGGAATTCCCAGCGGCAAGCACATTGTTCGCAGACACCTTGAAGAAGAGCTTACAAATCTGATATGCCTAGCCAGGTAAATCTTTGCGATTTTGTTTTAGAACCCACTTCGTATAATGTGTGTAAACGTTTTAGTGAAGCAAGAGATGTTACAATCCGATCTGAACTTTGCAGGGCGGATGCCAAGCAAGATTTTGAGCGCTCAGTTTTGGGAACACCGCCCACTCCCCTTCGACAAAACTCCCCCAGCAGGTCGCCCGGCTCTGCCGGACGACACACCGATGATGAGGGTTCACTGAGGAGGAGGGCTGTCAAGGTGGGGGGGAAAACAATGCTCTTTCCATCTTGCACCAAGCACAATATCTTTGTCTTAAAGTATTCGTTGCTGTGATTGGACAAAACTATAATGTGATCGGCGTGCACAAATTGCCGCATCGCCCATTCAGCTCAAAGTATTGTCATGATTGTCCCGCCTTTACCGAGCAGTCCCAGATTCGTACTGCGGGAAACTCCTTTGAGTGATTCACTGGTTCTTGCCAGGTTATTTATTCGCAGAAGATTGCTGAATGTCGTGCTCCACTCTGTTATTAAATGTTGGTACCGTTTTTTTACCTGGACACCAAACACTGAGCACTTAAGTACCAAATGATTCCTAAATTCTTCTTCTTATTATATTTTGTTGAAACATAAGGTGAGGCAGAACCGTTAAGAGATATAAAAACCACACATAAGATCTCGGAATTAATTCTCTACTCAGCTGGAAGCCAGTGGAGAAACGTTAAAACGAATGCACGAACCCATTTTTCAGATTGATACAGAAAAAAAGTGATGTAATTTTAGATAGTCCCTTAAATGATAAAATGTAGTCTTGGATATCGAGGAAATTACAACGTGGAGATGCTCAATTAAAATGTGTAAGGACAGAAAGACTGGCCGTCATGTACGGTCGTTCCATTCAAGGATGATGTGGACACCACAGCTTATTTGTTCACTTCATAAAATATACGCATCAATTTTATTGTATGGTCGTAATCAATGAAACTGGACATTTGCCAGTAAATTGAAATAACCTGCCGACCCTGTAAACAGCACATTTATTTTGTGTTGCAGCCGCCAACAGGATTCAGCCCAAAGATGCGCAATGGACGGGACTTGAGCTACCACAGCAGCTACGGGTCACTACCTCGTGAAGTCAGAGAGCAAACACCTCCGAGGACACAAGGAAGCCCCGTCCGGGCTTATGCCAACATCGGGGTGACCAATGTGTGAGGTTATGTGAGTGCGACAAAGCCGCGGGGGTATCAAGAGAAACCTTTTGATCACAGACTGCACTTACTGTTCTATCTTTGTTCAAGTGTCAATTTCAAGGAAAACTGCATCACCGAGAAAATGTGACTTTTCTAACAGAATCAAAAGGTGCAGAATTGAAGATATATGGATTATTTTTATATTTGTCGTTTGTCTGGACTCATGGGATTTGTATGATGGATTTCTATTCAGCACGGATGATTTGATGAGAAAAAAAATGGTCTTATCGATGTAAAATAATTATTATTCAGACGTCTTCGAGGATCAGATGTGTGATGCCTCGTCAATGTAGCAAATCTCAATGGACAAAAGATGTTGAGTACAATGTATGTTTGTCATTTTTGTCTTGAGCGCACACACACACACACACACACACACACACACACACACACACACACACACACACACACACACAGTTGACAAATGTTTGTGTGAATTGAAAAACAATAAAAGCTCTGTATGAAAGATGATGGGATTTTCTTTTTTATGAAATATAAGTGAGCTGTGACGTGTGGTTTGTTGCAGTCAGCAGGAAGTAGAGGTGAGACGCAGGTGGTCAATGTGACGCTAAACAAGAATGACGCAGCCTCCTTGATAGAAGGTCTCAGAAGGACAGTGGAGTAAAAACGACAACAGGATATTAACTTAATTGACATATGTAGCGCCACAGCTTGTGTTTTTCTCTCTATACTTTTAACAGGTGATGGGACAAAAAACGACAACAGGATATTAACTTAATTGACATATGCAGCGCCACAGCTTGTGTTTTTCTCTCTACACGTTTAACAGGTGA
>NW_017805839.1:341040-361421 GCF_001891065.2 Hippocampus comes | reverse complement strand
AAAAAAAAAAAAAAAAAAAAATCATTAACTAAACCTGTAGCTCCACAGAGCTTCATCTACACAACTATATTTGTATTCATTGATACTGTTTTCACTAACCATATTAAAAAAAAAAAAAAACTGATACTGTTTTCACTAACCGTAATGAGACCCTTTCCGAACCGTGTGGCAAAGTTGTATGAAGAGAGAAAAAAAAAATCTATCTATCCGTCCTTATACATGAAATAATCATCCTCCGTCCCCGACCGTCCTCGTCCTTTTAAAGCGCTTCCGTCCTTGCATTTCACCAGTCCTTCCCCCCACCCAACCGCCCCCTCCAAAAAAAGACGTCCATGCATGATGCCGTGGGAGAGAAGCTAATGGCAGAGGTTTCATAATTGAAAAACATTATTTGAAGCTCGTTTGCTGGCTAATTCCCTATTCACATCCACTTACCTTCAGGGCACTCATTTATTTACACACACACACACACACACACACACACACATACACACACAGACACACACACACACACACACACACAAAAATGCTTCATTATTTTTGATTTTTGTTTTTTGTGTGTGTGTGTGTGTGTGTGTGTCTGTGTGTGTATGTGTGTGTGTGTGTGTGTGTGTGTGTGTTTGCTTCCTTAAACTGCCCCTTGTAGATCCCCTGCTAATAAACCAAAGGGGGAACGAGATGTATGTTTCTGAGGGATAATGTGGGACACTGCTCGGCGTGGCGGTGACGCGGCATTCCGTCTCTAAAATGCACCCTGAGGGACGGACGAACCGTTCCGTCCCAGGAACGGAATGCCCTTCTCTTCCTCTGACCCCCGAACTCTAACCTCTAACCCTGACCTGTAACCCTAACCCCAACGCCTAACCCGAATTTAACCCCCAAACCTAACCCCGACATTAAAACTAAGGCTAACCCGAACCCTAAACCCTAACCCAACCCCAAGCCTAAACACATAACCCCAACCCCTAACACTAACCCTAACGCCCTAACCTCTAAAACGAACCCTAACCCAACCCTAACCCTAACCTAATCCAACCCCTAATGCTAACCCTAACCCACACCTAACCCCAACCCTAGATCCCAAACCCGAAATTTAATCTCTCACCCTCTCCTAATCCGAACACTAACGTATCCATAACCCAACCCTAACCGTAACCGTCACCCAAACCTAAGCCTAAACCCTTAACCGTAACCCTACCCCCTACCTCCTAACACTTTCCCTAAATCCCAACCCCTAACACTAATCCTAACCCAACCCTAGCCCCCTTACCCTGGCCCCCTAACCCAACCTCTAACCCCTAACTTTCTCCCTCTCATGGTTAGAGGGTTGGGTTAGGTGTGGGTTAGGGGTTGGATTAGGTTTGGGTTAAGGTTAGGATTTGGGTTGGGTTTGGGTTTGTTTTAGGGGTTAGGGTGTGAGGGTTAGGGTTGGGTTAGGGTTATCCAAACCCTAACCTTAACCCCAAAGCCTAACCCACAACCACTAGCCCTCAATTTAACCCTAACTGGGTTACAGTATGTTCATTTTGCAGTGTTATACAGCAGTTCACTTTTTTTTTTACATTTGAGTAACAGTGAGGAATGTTTGTTATTGTGGTGGGGACAATGTGCCAAGTACATTAATCAGGAAGAAATGATGCTTTGCACCAGAGTGTAGCTCCGCAAACTCATTTCCATCTGTGGTCTCTCGTACACAGAAATGACAGGAAAGCAGACAATACATTGTGCATAACAGGCAACAATGCATAATTAGATCAAGTTATTTAGTAAAAGTAAGTAAAAAGTCCAAGAAAGCCGCCCCACTCTAGCAACTCTTCCCATAACAATTCACCCCACAAGTCATCTCCAGACCCCAGGCAGAAACGATAAGGCTGAAACGTTTGATGACTTCATGATGCCACCATATTACTGCTTTGAATGAAAAGACCGATTGCTCTTTGACTCGTTTTATTTTGGTTTCTGCAGACCGCACATTAAAATATTACTGAAAGGCGGACCGATGAAAATGTGACTGTTTTAAATTTCTTGCATACAAATACTGTAGTTGCATCTCTGGAGTACTGTCTCGTCCACAACGTGTGAAATTAAGAAACCAAGTAAATTGTTAGCTATTTCCAAAAATGTGTCTTTCAGCTAGTCGTTCTGAATTTCGTCAGACTCGTAACCCAATCTTTGCATAATAACCCTGTGGCTAATTTGCAAAACAACTGTCCCACCAATTATTTAGCAGCTCGGCGTTTGCAAAGATCCACCATTTTGAAACGTGACACTGTCTGAAACACGGTCCAACCCGAATCATTAGCTTGCTCAGTGAAGTTGTCGATGGGGTGGGGGTGTTTGGTGAGTTGTCCCCTTCATGCGCACCGAGATGCTAGTTTGTCATCCAGCAGTAAGTTCGGCCGGGTTGAGCAGTTTCTCGCGTGCATGAGACAGCGCCACTCCCAGAAACTGAGCTGTAAAAGAGCAATCTGACTCTTGATCATTCTGACGAAAGCATGCCACAGACATGTTAAGACACCCGCATAATCCGTCTCATGTAAAACAGTGACGGTAAAGTACAGTGAATGACTGTTTTAAAATGGCAGACTCGGGAAGTTATTTTTTCTGGGAAGAATTGTTTGGAAACCATAAGAAATCTGATCAACTGAACTGATCCTGTAAGGGAATTCAATTTACACGTGAGGCTTTGCAGTTTCTTCTGATGAGTTTTTCACATATCCAATCACAGTTGCAGGTTAACTCAATTCCCCGCTAGCGTGTTGCAACTTCCTTCTTTTGCAGCTTTGGGGGTTTTCCAATGGTGACACAACCCCGAAATGACTTGACAGACTTCTGACTAGCTGAAGGGGTGACAACTTGTCTGGAAAGCTTCCACAGACAGAGGTTTGTAAGTTTTCATTAGTCCTGCATATAAATTGGTTAAGTGAAGATTCTATACTGTCTGTTGGTGTCAATGTGAGTGGTTGGGATGGGGTGCAGCGTGCCCGCGATGCGAGTGAGGATAAACGGATTAGAAAATGGATGGATGGATGAATTGGACAAGAGTAGAAACATGCATATGAATGTTGGTAGCGAGTAGTCTTATTTTTTTTTTAGACATTTAGCGACACTGACGTTTTTGTTCGACTCCATAGGCAGGTAGGCTGAGAGCTAGCCCCTGCTTGCTCCCGTGGCTGTCCAGTGTTTGGCTGCAAAACAGATCAGGTTAGCAGGACCAAATAAGAATCTTACCGGCCTCGACATACTACCGCCAGTCTTTATTTCAGTTCAGCACAACGCCCAAAATTCATAGGAATTGGGTGTGTACATATCTCTTTGTTTACTTCAGACAAAACACATACGCAGAGGCATATGCGCAGTCCATACACGATTTACTTAAATTTGCTTCAAGGGAAAACGTTCGATGCAATCAAGGCTCTGCCTGTGCCTTCCTGTCTCAGTTCCTGTATGTGACTTTTTACAGAGAAGCCAGATAGCAATGTTGGTCAGAAGAAAAGTTCCAACCAGAACAATGCAACCCGCTGGCCTGGGTTTAGGCCGCTTTCATCATTATTGTCAAACAGGTCTTTGCTTATGTCTTGGAGAGCAACAGATCTGAAAAACGGGTCCTCTTTGTTTGCGCGAGTCTCGACATGTAAGCAAATAGTGGTCGGGAAAATAAAGCGGCGGCCGGTTTCAGTTCTTGTCATTGGTTGATGACTAAGTTGACAACCATGTATGATAATGACCATTCACAAAGTTGTTTGCTCATGACCACCGGGTACAGTTCTTTGAATTTTCCTTCAACCATCTCATGTCACCACATTACTGTCGCTTTCTGGAAGCACTTTTTGGTGTGTAAATTCCGTTGGACTTTGCTTACTCGGGATTGTTTGTGTAATGCACAAATGTTTGCATGAGAACACATTTTTCACATGAAACCTATGGGCGGTGCACTGTTTAGGCAAAACTACTGGTTGTCCCACGATGAAGGTTCAACACATACACACACACACACACACACACACACACACACACACACACACACACACACACACACACATATACAAGGAGTGTGTCAGCTGTTTTTGGTACCACTAACATTCACATGATTTTCATATTTTATTTCATATCCTCAACATGGTATGCTTCACTTCACCCTAGTGAGAATAAGCAGTATAGGAAATGGATGGATGGATAATTTAATTTGTAAATGTAGGTCAGTGCTTATGATTGTGTTTAGGCCAGCAGGGAGTGGCTTGTTCGCCGATAAAATATAAAAAAAAACACTCACCTACAACTTTAGGTGATGCAGGTGTATATTTTTCTTCTCTCTTCACCTCTTTCTTTTTTGAACACCCCTTGTTGAGCTTTGTATGTCCTTTGGAATAGGCATCTCAAAATAAAGAACAAAAATGAAAAATGCAGGTTTCATTTGTGTCCATGACATCATGTTTCCAATACGAGCATCAGTGACATGTTTAAAGCTCATCCCAGTTGAGTTTGGGCAAGACGGCAAGCTACATCCCGGGGGCTGGATGCCAGACAATCTCAGTCTCACTCTCAATTGACAAACAACCAGTCACACTCACATGGATCAATTTGAACAGCAGGCCCCAACCACCTCCATAGAACAAAAAATGTTATTTGATCATCAGTCTATTTTATCTTAAAAAGCAAGTGCATAGCCACCGTGTGTCTCTGTGCGCACGTGTAATTGTTCATCTGGGTGATGTAATACGGATGTAAAAAAAAACCCAAAACAAACACACACAAAAAAAAAACAATGTCCTATCTTTGTGAAGCAGGTTTTTCTGCAATGATGGAAACCAAAACCAAATCCCAGAGCAAACTGGATGTCACACTTTTGGTGTAATTGACTGCCATTACCCCAACATCGGACCTGCTTGTGGAAGAGGAACAAACGCAGGGCTTCCTCTATTTACCACAACTACATTTGGTTTAATGGTGAGTTGTATTTATTTGTTCCTATGCGAGTCTGTGAAAATTTTGCTTCATATGAAGTGTGTGGTGCAAAAAAAAAATAAATACATTTGGTGACCACTGATTCTAGCACAGGCGGTTCAAGACAGTTTTGCTTTGGGGTGGTGAATGGGTGGCAGGAGTTTCATTTGGGAGGGTGGAAGTTATACACCCCACAGCGTGCCATATAAAGGACACACAAACACTAATTCGGGTTTTAAGTTCTGCATTCCCAAATTTTATGCATGTCGTGAATAACAAACAGTAGCTTAGTGTTGAGCACTAGCCCAGTCTGTGTATGTAGGCTACGTGATAACTATTCTCATGTAGGACTACTACAAACAATTATTTTGCGAATTGATTAAATACTTACTAATAGTACGGTAGTTGCAATTAGTCAACCAATCGGATCATGTAAATTGCAGCATATCGCTCCAGCAAGCAGGTGCTCACACATAACCATCATGAGCTTACAGCCTGAATTCTTTAAGGTACATGTATGTACAAACTAAAAATTAAGACAATCAAGGTGATAGTACAATTCAACTTTGATTAAGCTTGGCAGCTTGTACTAGCTTTCCTGACATAATGGCGCAATTTAAATTGAATGTTGTGGCCGTTATATTTGGATTTGTAAACATTAAGTGCATTTGAAAATGGGCCAACGACTGTATACACTAATCTAAATAGCCACTTGTCAACAATGTTTTTTTTTTTTTTTTAATGAATGTTAAACGGCAGTAAGTCAAATTAAAGACCTGCCCACCATTTTATGAGGCGCTGAGAGTTTTAAGGCTGTTGCCAGTAAAGGGTTAACCCTGAAGTCGAAGTATCCTCCTTCTCTGTCTGGTGGCGTCTCTCTCTCTCTCTCTCTCTCTCACTCTCTTTCTCTCCCTCTCTCTCTCTCAGTCCCCCTCTCTCCCTCCCTGTGTAGGACCAACCGTCTATTTGAAAGCAAAAACAGATCGTTCCTTTATGTCGTTTTGTCACTAAAATGTGCTGCCGTCTACTTGTTTGTGCATCACGTTCGTTCGACGACCCAATGCGGATAACGTGGCGGAGCTGAGTACCATTTGACTGGAGGTGAGTGTAAAAACAAAACAAAAAAAAAAAAAAAACACCCCACCACTTTCTTTCTCCGGCCGAAGCTCACACGAAGACGATCCTTTTATCTGTAAAGTTTACCACGAGCGCGGGGTGTGTCGTTGCTCGGTGTGACGTAACACGGACGTTATATTTTGCATTCAGAGTGTCTTAACTTGAGTTCCAATGCCGAATGTAGCATTTTAGAGCTATAGCTTGCAACTTTTGGTGTGTAATGGCTTTTATCTTGGGACAAAACCTACCCTCGAGCCTTCCATTCTACTTCCCTGTTGATGGCACTCTTCTGCGTTGCAATGAACGCTCTCAGACGGATATTAATCGCGTATATTGACAGAGACCAGTTGACATAATGGGGTGACTTTATTCAGTTGTTCACGTCATAATTTTAGCTCATGCCACACATTCTTCGTCCCTCCGAGCAGTGGCGTCCAAAGCACTGTGAATGTTCGGGGCGGGGGCCTGATTATTTGGGGGGGGCAGATTGGGGATTGACTATTTATTTTTTCATGTTCTTGTCGTACGAACACACATTTGTCCAGATGACAGGGCACAGAATACAGTCCAGGTTAGTCCAATAACTCTCAAAAGTTGTGAAAAATACGTAAGATTAAAACAAATATACAGTATATGATAAGGTAAGATAGCTTTGAACTAAAATAGCCAGATAAGGTTGACAGTTTAGTTTACCAATAGCGGATCAAATGTAAACCAAACTTCATTCAGTTGATAATCAGTGAAGAAATGTTTTTATTGATCCAATATATGTGACTGAGCAAGATTATGAGAATCAGAATCATTTTTATTGGCCAAGTATGTAGAACACACAGGGAATTTGTCTCCGGTAGTACAGGCTACACTAGTATCATCGAGAACAAGCAACTACGATATACAAGGACATGACAAATAAGTATCGAGAGACTTTCCGTAATGTAAGGGTGCCAATGACAGCTGTGACACAATGCGCAAAGTATCATGCAGAGCTAAAGTGATCAGTAGTAGAATACAACACTATGCCAACTTCACATTTGAAATTTGGTGGTGACTCGATTTACTTCTCACCCACCCCCAAGCCAGACCCCACCACCTAAAAGTAGCTTCAGACTTGCATGAGACTTGGAGGATCTGACTTGAGACTTGGTTGTGACTTGCTCATATGTGATGTACTCCCGCCTTTGCTCACTGACTTGCTTCAAAAACTGAAAAAAATCAGTGAATTGTATTGTGGTTTTGAAATGACCTGGATTCATGCAAGCATTGGTCCTGAAATGTTATCTGATCGTCATCTAAATCACAACAGTAGACAAACACAGTCTGCTGAAATAAATACCACAAATAAAGTGACGTCCAGAGACCGCCGGGATAGGCTTCAGCATGCCCGCGCCCCTCGTGAGGATGAGCGGCTCAGATCATGCATGGATAGATGATGGATGGACAAATAATTGCAGCAGAACCTCAGTTCACAAGTTTAGTTCATTCCAAGATGATGAAATATTCACCAACCAAAGCATTCTTTTCCCCATTTAAAATAAATGGAAATATAATTCATCTGGTCCATCCTCAGAACCAAGTTATGGTTAAATTTAATTTATGGATTTATTTTTAAAAAGAAAGACAAAAGGAAAGAAATTTACCTCTTATTGCATCTTTTGTTTTTCTTAAGAATAGTACAGAGCTGAGAAATTGAGCAACAACTTCCCACCACAGTCTTTGCGGGATCCCCACCTGACAGCGGCGGGGTGTCTACTCCCCCAAAAGATGTTAGATTCTGTCTACCCAAACAGCATAATGAGGCTCTAAATCATAAATCTCTGCTGCTGTTTACTTTTTGTTTTTGACATGATAGTACTTCCATGCAGTCGCTTGAAAAGGCGGGCCCTTCCCCTAGCATAGCTGCCTGGTCATGGGTGGAGAGGCTCAGTGTGGGGGCAGTATTGTGTAAATTACCTACCCGTATTTTCCGCACTATAAGGCGCACTTGAAAGCGTTCGATTTTCTCAAAAGGAGATGCGCTTTATAATCCGATGCACCTTACATATGGATTATTATTTCTTGCAAGTAGTTTAATTTTTAAATGGTCTGTAAAGCGCTTCGTTATAGCTGCAGCGGTTGTGAAAGCTCTATATAAATACAGCTGTATTGTATTGTATTGTATTCCTTTTAGCGTAGCTCCATCTAGTGGATGCATATCATAACCGGAATCACTTTTGTAGCTTCTATTCAATGCACCTTATAATGCAGTGAAAAAAGTTTTAAAATAGGCCATTCATTGAAGACGAGCCTTATACTCCAAAGCACCTTATAGTGCCAGAAATACGGTAGTCACACCGGCAAAATTCAGAACGGCTTGATCACAGAAATAAAATTGGGGAACAAAATAATTGGCGAGCACGCCATTCCTTTTAGCGTAGCTCCATCTAGTGGATGCATATCATAACCGGAATCACTTTTGTAGCTTCTATTCAATGCACCTTATAATGCAGTGAAAAAAGTTTTAAAATAGGCCATTCATTGAAGACGAGCCTTATACTCCAAAGCACCTTATAGTGCCAGAAATATGGCAGTCACACTGGCAAAATTCAGAACGGCTTGATCACAGAAGTAAAATTGGGGAACACAGAACCAAATATTTACATGCAAAGAATCTAAAAAGTTATTTTTCCATGTGTCCTCTTCAAAAGGGATTTTATGGTTACGATTTCATTTCATCAGGAAATAAATTCCCGTGACATGTACTTCTATTTTTTTTTTTTTTTGGTTAAGGTTGGTACAAGTCCCAGCCACATCCATGGATGATGCAGGATTTATGACCTGTACTGCAAGCACCGGCAGTAACAGCCACAGCAGCCGTAGCCAAGCGGTGATCAAGGTCTTTTGGTAAGATTTAATTGTGTCTGTTTTGGCCTTGTGTCTTTGGTATGGAAACATTTAAGTCTGTGGAGTGCCTGCCCACCCACCAAGTGTGAAATGATACAGCCAACAGTGCCTGCCAAGACCCGAAACAGAATAAGACATATTTGGATGAATCGAGTATCGACAATCGTATATTGCATGTTGTGGTGTGTTCTTTGTGTGGCTTTTTACAGTCGCTGCGGCTGCCCATATTAAGCTTCTATCCTCACTGTGGAAAATAAGTGACTTGCCTGTAAATCTTTGACTATTCAACACACCTTTTGCGTCGACGTGCCGGTGGCGTAGTATGTCATTTTGTTTTGTGAGTTTTTACTCTGAAAACTAGGCTTTAATTTGCATTCAGTGCAAAACTGTGAATGGGGCAACTTGTTTCCTCATCATTGCATACATAAGTACACAACATTGATGCATGCGTTGACCAGCCAAACCCTCACCGGGTAGCTGTAAACATTTTTCACAGCAACGTTAACTACTTGTGTGTTTTTCTCTGCAGTTTTTGACCTCGCTGCACTCGATCGACTGATTGAATCCGAGTGACTGTCAAGATGCGTTCTAGTGCGGATGGACATTCCAGTCCCCACAGCAGAGGACACACCAATGACAATAACAACAACAACAACAACAGCAGCAGCATCAACGAGAACAGTGGAAATTCCGGTTCCCAGTATGCACTCTGCGCTCTGGGTGTTGGACTCGTGGCCCTGGGCATTGTCATGATCGTCTGGAGCGTGGTGCCTGCAGGCCCGAATGCGAACAACAGCAACGGTAATTCAGGTGGCGGAGAAGCCGATTCATCTGGGAACAGGAAAAGTAAAGCTTCCTCTGTGGCCTTTGTCCTGGTGGCCTCGGGGGTGGTCATGCTGCTGATGTCCTTGTGCCTGGGAATGAGGAACAAGCAGAGGGAGCAGCGGAGGCTCCAGGAGGCTCAGAACCGCAGAGCTGTGACCGCCAGGGAGAATGGCGATGTAGAAATGTGAGTTATTATGGGTTTTTTTTTGGTTTGTTTAAAGACAATACAGTGTTGAAATACAAGTGTAATTCACTCGTGATGAAGTGTAGCCCCCATGAGTGAAAATACAATTAATGTATTTATCAGGGCTCACTTTTTTTATTTTTCTTGCCACTCTCATGAGAAGTAGCACTTGCCTTTTCACGCCCCGCAGTCATCATGGGTAATGAAAGCCTTCTTTGGTTTTGGCGCACCATGCGTGAGTGGGATGACGGGTGTGGTGTGACTTATTTTCATGTGACATGTTCAAGCGCCTCCTCAAAATAGGATTTTTTTTTTAGACAGGCTCTAGGGTTTTCCTGGTGATTGTTTTTTTTTTTTTTGAGAAATTGCATTTGCTTGGTCACAAAAAAAAAAAAAAAAAAAAAAACAACATTTACCTGTTTGAAAATCCCCAAAATTGTCCGGCACCTTGATAGTCAAACAAACAAAAAAAAGTCTGTTACTTGCTTGCAGCTCTTCTTTGACGGTTCTAGGAATGACTTCAGGCTGTTTCTGGTATGTCATGTCACATTACCGCAGTTGAAGTTCAAAATGACACCTACGAGTGCAACACTGGTCAGATGATCACAGTTTTCATGATGACAAAATTTGGGAAGTTGAAGGTCCTCTGAAACTAGCCAAATGCGGCCACCTCCAGCTTTTATATGCAGGAAAAACTCTGGTGTAAAAAGAGGGTGAAATGTGTGCTGTCATTCTTGACCCCTTGGAGGTATTTAGACAAAAAAAACATGTCCCAGGCATGTCTAATTCATTCACTGCGAACCCATTTCAAAGCCAGCCCTTTTAGACAGAAGATTGTGTTGCCCTGAACATACCATAATAAGTCACCAATAAAAAGTTTCTTTTTAGCTTTTTTGATCCATCACTACTTTGACAAAATCATGGAGAGAAAAATAACTTTTTGTGAAAGAAAATGTCAAGCAGGACACTAACTTTAATGCTTATCGTCTCTACTTGTGCTACTCAGACTACAAAACGACAAAAACAAGCGTGCGAAAGGGCTTTTAATGACCAAATATTTTTGGTCATTAAAAGCTGCTTTTTCACATTATCCCCAGAAGTGGAACAAAGCACATCTAGAATTTTCAATGTATCAAGATCTGCGTCGCGCTGATGGCAAACCATAAAATGCAGTCTATTATTTCTCTCACCAGTCTTGGTTTTTGCAATGACCATTTATGCCATTTATTTTTTTTTTATTTGCCTGTGTGCAGTGCCGAGCAAGACACCCGACGCTATGCTGTGCCCACCTATGAAGAGGCAGTAGGCAGTGGCCAGTACCCAGTCCGCCAAAGCAATGTTCAGCCCAGCTCCTCCCAGCTCCCCTCCTACGATGACTTGGTCCAAGTCGATGGGGTGCATTATGAATTTGAAGGTCCAGAGGTCGGGGATCCTGGGTCGCAGCTCGGCCCCGCCTCCGCCGCCACACCTGCAGCTGCTTCCGCCTCAAACCGGAGACCAAATAAAAGTGCCCGCAAGCTCCTCCCCATCAAGATCCGCAGGATCAAATCGGAGAAGGTGCCCAATTCTCAACTGGCTGCTGGCATTAGTATAGAACCTCTCACCCCGCCACCGCAGTATGAGGACAAGGCGCCCCCCATCTGATGATAACTTTCAAACCTGAAACTGCAATCTTCCATCAATCAGGACCGCATCAAGACAAGCCTTGGTGAACGCATGGCCGAGGTAGAAAAGCACCAAATAGTCTTTCGTCATGCCTGCGTCGATTCATTTGATGGAACAGCTCATGAGACTTCACCGGATTATTTGTGCGCACATGAGGACCGAGACCGGCAGCAACTGTCACTGACTCCAGCCAGCAGAGTGGGTGACGTTTGTCTCTGCAGGCTACCACAACTGTTAACAACACACCACACCAGGAGTGGCTTGTGATATCATTGCTTTAAGAGCTTCGTAAACAAAGACGAGACATTTTGGACAAGTGTTGGCTTCTGTTCAAGCAGCACATCCTTTTTATTACCTTAGACCAACATGCCTTTGATTTTTCTGAACCCTGCAATGGAATTCAGTGGGAAATTGTACCACAATTAGCAACCAGTATTAAACTGGAACTCTATTTTTCCAGCAGAGCATCATGAGCGGTGCAATCACTTTTTGACGTGACGACGTGCATTGCCACATGACACTACGCTAACGTGGCAGACGTTACAAGTAACTATTACGAGTAGATTCTCTACTACTATCTCTCTACTATCATTGAATGGATGATGGTGGGATAGATTGTGTTTTTCTATGACCACGCCCTTCTACTTTTTGTGACATTTGTTCACACAGAAACGAAACGAGCTTTATTTCTAATAACACTTTACATTATTACTTGTTACACAGCGCTTTTGTTTGCATTTATAGATCACAGTTCCCATCCAACGACAAACACACTTTGTTGAAATTTCATTGCATTTGCATCATATTTATACATTTTGTAATTGATTAATTCAACTGGTGTGCAATGCTTTCTTTCACGGGATGGTGACGGGGTGGTTAAAAAGAAATGGCGAGCTTATATTTAATAAGGCACCATTCAAAATAGTTGATGCAAACATATGATTGATCCCCCCCCCCCCACATCCTCTTTGGAGTATGCCCACTTTGCAGTTTAATTGCCCCTGCCTCAATGTGTACTACAACCGAACTGACTTTTGACGTTCCCAATTCAGTGTCAGTTTTGCTCTGAAAAACATCCTCTCAGGGAAGGAGGGAAACAAGGGAACAATAGAAGAAACTCTGGGGCCTGCCTTCACGCAGTCGTCACCACATAAGAGCAGTCGCTCTCCGAAAGCATAGACTCCACTCCACTGTGGGCCTTTTTTTTTTTTTTTCTCGTCTCATTCATGATGACCAACAAGAGTCTCTTTGAGTGTGCAGCTGCACTGTTCTAACAGCAAAACTTGCTCATCAACTGCAGCTTGACTCAGAGGCCTGTTTTCACCTCTGACCACGCTGGCAATGAGCCACGCAGCAGAAGGCTCTCCATTCACGGGGCAAATGTTGCCATTAGCGTGCGCTGTTTTATCAATAGCTGCCAAATGTCAGATGAGAATAACACATGGGAAGAAATGGATTGAACTTTGGGAGTGTTCTTTTGCCCTGTGTTTGAATGGAATCAAGTGGTGGTGTTAGTGGCAAAAGAGGAATTAATGATACACTGCGAGCATATTTGTACGAAGCAACAAGTCATTTTGTCCCGAACCTCCCCTGGAATAACCCTTCTCCGTTGTATTTACTGATTCTCCTCATGGAGTGCCTCATTTGTTTGCAAGAGTTTATCTTCCAGGAATAAAAGATTGTAATAATTAAGCCGGTGATAAGGTAAACAGTTCTCTGTGGCGAATGGCGAGTGCAGAAAACATTTGGTTTTCCATTGAGAGTCCGAACACATTTATGCTGTTTCATGTTTCTTAGGACTTAAATCCTTTGTGTGTGTGTGTTTGTGTGTGTGTGTGTGTGTGTGAATTGTGAAGATATATTCGTAAAAATGCCTTTTCACCAGTTTGAACTGAAAGCAATTTATTTTGAGAGTATTATATTGGAATAAAAAGATTTCAGTAAACCGTGTTTTCTTTTTTTTTTTTTAACTTTGAAGGAACAACGATTCTGTATGTATAGTAGCATTTAAACCTGCTTCGCCAACTACAAACGAAATACATATTTCCTAGGATGAGATGTTCATGTCATTTGGTACAATAAAAAGGAGACCAGGGCGAAAGTCGACTCCACAATATAAGCAGCATGATGCAGTCATTCGTTGTTTTGGCGTAAATCTGACAGATATGACCATAAAATATCCGATGTAAAAGACAGTGATCAAAGTTTTTCCCCTTGTTGTTCATATTCGACAATTTATTATTAGTATCAGACCATTTTAGGTTGCCCTTTGAACAGCTGCATCAGTAGTTGCTCTTAACCTGTAGACACAAACGAAAACATTGTTTAACATACCGACAGTATCTTGTTTTAGCAAAGCCAAGGCTGTTTGTCTACCCCAAGCGCCTTCGGCTGTGCTGGTGAAAGTGGTTCACTTTAAAATATTTGTTGCTTACTCTGTTAATCCAGTCCAGGTAGGAGCTGACTTGAGTAAACACGGTTGGCTTCTGGAAGAAGTTACAGCCCTGCCCTGAACCAAAGCTCACCACGCCATGCACGGTCCAGGAGCCATCGGGGTTCTGGCAGTTCAAAGGACCCCCGGAGTCTCCCTGTCATGTCATGCACAAATGAATCCGAAATGTTTCACTTCATTTTTTTACTATCTTCATTTCTCTTCATTTGCAGTTTCCTTTTTAGCCTCACATTACAGCCAGCAGTGATGCCGTCTCCACCAGCGCAGACCATCTTGTCGGTTGCCAGGATGCCCCACCAATCGGGGTGCGAGCAGGTGTCATGGTCGACCACTGGCAGGAGAGCCTGCTGCAGGATGTCAGCTAGCAAACCGTCAGCTGACAGTAACGACACACACATGCTAAATAAGACCTGCGGCTATAGAATGTTACTTCTCCCACATGACGAAAATCCTTCCAATGCATCTAACAATAAAGTAAAACACTTGCCGCAAATAGCAAAAAAATCACAAGCAGTGAACAAACCCCACTTGCCCAAATGTTGACATGTATATATTAATAGTTTAAGACGTAACTACATCACAAGCTATGATCCCAGAACACCTTATTACTATTTCAAATTCCTTACAATATTAGCCTTAAAAGACAAAGTAAATGGCTTACAATTGCCCAAAAATTTTTTAACAGTCACTTGGCAGCGCAAAAAGCATACAAAAGTAGTAAACACTCTCAATAACTTCGGCTAACAGTGCAGGCTAAACTTAGCTAGTACCTGGTATCCCCTGTTGGTCTTCTATCCAAGTACAAACCCTGTCTGGGTGCTTTTTAGTATGTTCATACTTAATTCCTACTTCTCCCCAATACAGACTACAATTATGACTTAATTAGATCCTGACAACCGTGGACTGAGTCAGAGCAAAAAAGGTCGGGCCGCACTAACATTACGCAATGTCAAGTGAGGGCACACAAAATTTCCCGAGGGCCGCGAATGTGAAACCTCTGAGCAAAGCCACTCGTGACCTTTTCACAGTCTATTAGCGCCCTCTCTTGATGGAGATTTGACCCTGCAGTCAATTAGATCTTCCCTGTTAGGGGCACGTCTCATCAGGTGTCACCACCTTCTCGGTTTGGCATAATTTTTGCACAAGATGCCCTTCCTGATACATATTTATCCGTGTTTGGGACCAGTAGCAGCTGGGAATTGGGGTCTCGCAAATCCAGTAAGATATTCTCGCATACCTGTCAACTTTTCGGAGCGCCAACCTGTATAAACTACCAAAAAAATCCTTATAAAGAGCAAAAAATCCTTATAACATAATAAAGCATTTTATATGTCAAAATAACGGCAGAAAAAAAACCCACGAAATATGAATGATATATTTGTTTCCTTGTAGAACTTGCTTGTACACTACCGAAGTATGCAATGAATACTCTGCTGTTTTCAACTAGGAACCACGCGATTTACTGGAAAGTTACCGGAAATGAAAGCATTCGAGTAGACTAGCACCATTCTGGGCAAAAGCAAACGGAACTACCTGTTAGGGGGGAAAAAAAACCAAAAAAAAACCCCGGAAATTTTCAGAATCCGTATGATTTGTGCGATATGGCCATAAACGTAAGATTCACCACAAAATCCGTATGAACTAGGGCTAAACCGTATGAGTTGACAGGTATGTTATCGTTTGTAACTGCGATTTGAACTCTGGTCGCCCTGTGTCCGATTACTCGATGATTCGAAGGAAGAGTCGTTACGACGATAAAATGTAAAATGTTTCGTTAGTGTCAGCTCAAAAATTGTGCACTCACTGGACAACCGACCCCAGCCAGTTATGTAGCATGCAGCACCATGGGGAAGGACGGCATGACGTGATGGGAGGCAGGATGGCATGATGGTGTCAGAGAAGACCACGGGGGAGGAGAGCTTGATCAGGGCTATGTCGTTTCTGCGAAAGACACATGCAGCAGGACGTGGCAAGTCAGTGTGTATTGAGCAGTACAATGTCCTGACACCTCAACATGAGCTCACTTTTATGAGTCCCCGCTGAGGTGAAGTAATGTGGACGGCTGTCACGTTGATGCTGTTACCGGCTGAGCAGGATGTTGTAGCCCTCATGGGTGATGATGATCCGGGCCGCCCTCCGAGCTGCCGAGTTTTCCTCACTCGCCTTTAAGCTGTGCTTACCCACTTCCACTCTATAGTTGTGACGGCCACTGTGGGATTGTTCATGACATGACGGTGTTGAGAGGCTGAACGGGTGTCTGGGCTTATTCTGTCCGTGCAATTCGTATTCAAGACGATTGTGGACCGCTTGCTATTACAGTTTTTCTCAGTCACTTTGGTCCATTTCTAATATCAGAATTGAAAATGTGTAAAATAGTAAGTCTCAAATGAGTCTTTGTACAAATAGCAAAACGTCACGGTGCCCCTGCAAAAGTCATTTTCTTTCTCAAAATCCTCAATGCATCCCTCAAAAGTAAATATTTGTAGGACTGAACTCGTCAGTGGCATCAGAATGACAAGACGTGTTATCTTGTTTGGATAAGTCAGTCAAATTGCTTCATCGTGTCAGTGTAACAGCGTACCCTGGAGTCATGTTCTGATGTAAACTGTGATGGTTTGTTTTGTCTTTGCTTGAATCTTTTTGAACACAGTGAAGTGATTCACACCTTTTCAATTGAGTCTCATGATTGTTTTCTTCAATTAACACCTCATATGGAAAAATGCTATTGATTAATTCTTGTTCTTGTTTTTTAAATTTTTCTTTATATACACTTGAAACCTTTAAGTCACTCTCTCTCTCATTTCAAACAGCTTCTGAATGTTGCGACAGAGTAGGTTTTTGTGAACTGCATACATTGTGCTGTTTTAAACTCAACTAAGGTTTATAACTTCATGGTGTTTGATTTGAAAAATAGTCAATTCGCATTGCTCTTTTTGATGTTTGAAAACAGGATAAGTACCGTATATGTTTTGTTTGGCGATTCCCATTATTTCCACACAATAGATCAGGTATGACAATAATAATGAACAATATAACGACGACAATGACTTTCTTATTGAGGACACCATTGGTTATTTTTTCAGAGGTTCTCTATGATTCTTGACATTTTTCTTTTGACATGATCTATCTGTGACTTTCAAGCTAATTTTGCGTCGATAACAACTCCCAAGAAATTGAATTCATACGCCCTCGAGTGTTGCTTAACCTTCCTCAATGTCTGGTGATGAAATTGTCCACGTTCCTCTTTGTGCTCAGTCTTACTTAATGCAGTGCGCAGCAGTGAGGACCCACTCGGGTGCGATCAAAGTTCCCCCACACACATGACTCCAGCGCCCACTGCTGTCTGACTGGAGAGAAACCTGTCCGGCACAGGAAGACAGGAAGCAGTTTTATTTTTGGGATCCATGGAGGCTTGCATTTGGGTTATAGTCAGCGCAAAACTAGTACAAACAGCAACTAAAAGAGACAAATGCATCCCTATAAATAGTGGGACCTCACCTGCCACGGCCAACTGTGTGGCTTAACGTCCACTCCTGCAACCACTCGAGCCGGCAGAGGAGGGTAGGCGGGAAGGCCACATCCGCAGACTAAAAATATGTCAGCAACACAATTTAATGTTCCTTTTCGGCACTGTAGTTTGTGCAACAGCAACATGTCACCAACACAGTGCTTTAACATTAGACAATCACTCTCAATTGCAGTCAATATTCAACATAAAACTGTCCACATTCTTACCGTCAGCGACCAGTAAAGTGAGAAGGAGCAGCTTCCTCATGACTGTCCTGTGTCCAAGTGGCTGTCCTTAGAAAAAAGAAAACTGCATCAGACCTGTACACGCAGAAATCCAAACAAGTGTTAAGCGGGGAGGATTTGACATGTGGTTCGAGGGAGCATTTTCCCATCACCGCTTCTCTTCCTCATTGGATTATTTGGTTTTGTTCATTACATTAGTGGTCATGAATGAAAACACTCAAAACAATAAATGGCCTTTCTGATACAGGTACTTCTCCAAAAATTAGAATATGGTATAATTGTTAATCATATCAGTAATTCAAAAAGTGGAAGTGTCTGATATAGATTAAACACAGAACATACATTTTTAGAAGGCCAATTCCTTCTCATTTTCTAAAAATAATTGAAAGTTTTTCATGATATTCAAATTTATTGAGATGCACGTTTACCGTTCTTTTGAAAGGACGTGTAGTCTTTTCTGTATGCGTACACATTACTTCTCCCTCTTTTTTCCGAAGGTAACTTTTATTTTTTATACCGGTAATTTAAAGAAGAGGACTTCTTTAAATTACCGGTATTGAACACGCCTAACAATGTGATCATTAAGAAAAATGATGGTTCAGATTCGCGACATGTATTCTAATGCACTGTGTCTTTTCGATTGCTGATTGAGACATCTGTGGGGTTCCCATTGGGGTTAGCTTTGGCTGATAAACTCTCAATGGTGATATGGTAGCTAAGCTGTACATTAGCTGCTTCAATGTTTATTTTTCTTTATTTTCTCAAATCAATATTTGGTCAAACTAGAAAAGACCTTGAAAATACCTCAAAACATTGTGCCGCATTGGGCCCTGCACTAGGACTAGAGTGAGCCACAAGATGGCGACAAATGATTGTATTTGCTAGTTGTGACTCAGGCATTTCTACTGAGATATTTCAAAAAAGTACATTTTACTCAGTGCTCGACACGACAATACCGCAATACTTGTAAAATTACAAATGAAACAAATTTTAATGATTTGAAAAGAAAACAATTAGACCACTGGGTGTCTATGGCCATGTTTGGGCTCATTGACGACTTTGATTGAACTCAAAAATCAAATGACACTCACAATCACGAGTATACGATAACCATTGAAGGGCCCTGTGAATTAAAAGGGTCGATAAAAGTCTAAAATAGCAGAAATGTTATGCCTTTTAGGTGTATGGAATTTTGAGACATTTTTCATGTTTTTCATGTTGCCACGAGAAATGGGCTTTGAGTGCTTAATTTTCAAAAACGTAGCTATAAATGAATGAATACCAAACAATATTACCACAGTTTAAAAAAAAAGTCGAAATCGTGTCAGACCTAGAATTTGGTGGTTCCACTATTGCAATGCATCTTAAGTGTGCTGGGGAAACCGAGAGGGTTAGCACCCAAATTGACAGGGCTTTAATAGTATATAGTTGAAGTCATCATCACTGAGTGTGTGTGTGTGTGTGTGTGTGTGTGGGGGGGGGGGGCATCACGGGACAAAGTAGCCTTTATGCAGTGTGCTGAGCTCCAAGGCAGAAACATTGTTCAGCATTATAACATTGTGTAACTAAAACCACATGTTCCAAAGTGGAGGACAGACAAACACAGAGTGACTGCTACTCAACGTCAAGAACCGACAGTCAATCTTGAGGAGGGAATAGAACAAATGAAGACATTTGAGTGACAATGGCCTTTCCTGGTGTGGTTAATTTGAAAAAAAAAAAAAAAGAATTTAAATAAGTACACTTGAGCTGTCCAAAAACTGATGCCATCACGATGCTGCTTTCTCCTATTAGTTGGGTGAATAATGATACACTTTCTTGAGCGACTGCATCAACAATGGCCTGGTGAGTTTAGTTGAGGCAGCTATTGTGGCTTAAGGTCGATTTACTGAAACATAACCAATGTCCACATGTGAAGTCTATGTGTGTCACTCTTGTCATTCTGAGCATCTTAACATCATTGACTTTGATGACTTGATTATACTTTTCAAGGTTAATGGAAGCTCACTATGCTGTATATTGTTTACTGAAGGTTTGTTGTTTTGATGGTGACGATTGCAAAACAGTTAAGAATTTGGCTACACGGTCTTGATTATACTTTTCAAGGTTAATGGAAGCTCACTTTACTGAAGGTCTGTTGTTTTGATGGTGACGATTGCAAAACAGTTAAGAATTTGGCTACACGGTACAGTTTTTTGATTGTGAATGTTGAACCATGAAAAGGATCCTTTGTGTTTTCATTGTTTACTACGGAAAACCATGTTTTGAAACCCAGACAGAATCCTGGAAAAGACTGTGTTGCACCTTGGATTCCCTCGAAGGGGAAATGATCATTTTAGCACAAATCCCATTTTGTGTGGACCCGGCAGGTTCCTCATAATCACGCTGGCTATGTGTGTGTCAGCTCTAGAAGCTCCTTAGATCGAGACAATTAAGTCACCTAAATACAGCTTTGTTTAATTATCAGAAAGCGGTCGATGCATGCTGATGGTCACACAAATCCTGAAGGCCCTCATCGCCACCTCCACTGCTGTGCTGCCACTTCCTTCTCTCAGCCCAAAA
>NW_017805839.1:333977-340809 GCF_001891065.2 Hippocampus comes | reverse complement strand
CTGTTGTGTGTGGTGGGGGGGGGGGGTAATTGAGACCATGTGAGTCCCCTCCCGCCCACATCCACTGGACTGGATTAGAGAAGAAACAGAACTCTCTTAGCCCAAGATCGCTTTCAATTAGATGCGCTCAGAGCAGAGGTACAGGGCAGGCATGGTGAGTGAGACGAGCATAGCCTAAAATGTGAAGGTTTTATATTTTATTACCGCATTATCAAGAACTGTGACAAAAGTGGCTTGGCATTCAGTTCGAACTTGAAAATCTCTTTTGTACCTGGATGGATTGGTGGCCCCACCACGGACTCAGCCCACATAGATATGAAAAGGGCATTGATTGCACTGGATACTATAATCTTAATCTTCAAATTTGGACTGTATGTGAACCCATGCAGGCACGGGGAGAACATGCAAACTCCACACAGGAAGGACAATACTTGGACCTGAACCTGTGATCTCTGAACTGTGAGGCAGATGTGCAAACCAGTTGGCCTCTGTACCGCCATCATGTTCATGTATTTGTAGCCAGAGGTGCAAACCAGTTGGCCCCTGTACCGCCATCATGTTCATGTTTATGTTGAGAGGGAAGAAATTTCATCTGTGCTGTACAGCACATTTGACAATAAAGTTGTATTCAATTCAATTCAATTCAATGTATTTGCTATTTTGATGCTAAATACTCCTGCTGCTTTGGTCACATATCAAATACTGAGGGGAAAAAAAAGTTTATTTTGAAAGAGTTATAACAAGCAAATGGGAGCATTTTTTTTACGGATGCAAAAGCGGTGTCAGTGTCAGTGTTTGCGTGCGACAACTGCCCTAACAGCTCAGATGTAACTCGTTTGGGGCTAGTATAAATGTTTAGTCACTCATTTCACTCGAGTATGTGATGGCCATCGGGCTCGCTGCCCACTTCACACACTGAGCTCATCGAGGTCTCTCAGTCATACATCACTACACTTTTTTTTTTTTAATCGCTTGCACAACGGTAAAATGCTTTGTTTCTCTCTTTTAAGGGACACCACATGGAAATGTGCTTTTGAATTGCTTCTATACAAATACGATAGTTGGGTCTCCGGGGTTGCTGCTAACCCACCCATGTTTGAAATTAAACATCTTGGTAAAATGTTAACCAGCTTACAATTTCTGAAAATACGTGTCCAAATGAGCGATCCTGGGTTTTGCTGGATTGGCATGTGACAGTGCTGTTCATTTCCATTTACAAAGACTGACTTTTTCCTACTACTGCCCGAAGACGGCTGGGATAGGAACCAGCACGCCACCATTCTGAGGATAAAACGGTTGGGATAATCATTATTTGTTTATTACACTTCATATAGCCAGTTCGGTGCAAAAACAACCCTGCACCATCGAGTTGATACTCCCTGCGTATTCTCTGACAATATGGGCGCCACTGCCAACTGCTGTAGTGGAAGTGCAATTACACTTTATTCTTGAAAAAAAAAAAAAAGAAGAAAAAAAAAGCGTGTTTGTCAGAGTCACACTCGCCCTCTGGCATCGCACCATGCCTCACTCGGGCGGGCGCGCCCCACTATTTGAAAAAGACCTGGATAATGGATGGACATCAATCGTGGAGGTCTGCTTTAACTGAGTTCACTTACATTACCATCGCTGACGTCCCGTCTGACGTGAGAGTTGCAGTCACTTGCTTCAAAACAGTTATGCGCTACTGTTAGACAAATTTTACATTAACCTTTTTTTTTTTAAAATACAAATTGCGATAAACATGCGTCGGAAAGAAGAGTGGAACGAATATGTCCCAGCGTCGTTGCCACCAGGTTCCTGTTTGGGTGTGGTTACTTCCTCCTTCCCCCTCGAAAAAGTTTCATTTATTCTTCCTGACTTCATCACATTACCTGTGTTTTACAGGTTAGTAATCTTTGGTAAGTGATTCCAACATTTAAACATTTTGTGCTCTGAAAGTAACAGCTTTGGAGAAAATCTCGAATTGTTGTTTGATTGTTTTATGTTAACTAGCTTAAAGAACTCCGTGGCAAGCACTTAAGAGTATTTCTTGGCTGACTGAACCATGATTAACAATGTGCGTGATACATTTCTGTCAAACAAAGAAGGTAGATCCACGGAAAAACAAAACAAAACACAAAAGTCGGTGAAGGTAGAAAACAAATCTGTATCTTAGTGCTTTTGTTTGGAACCGCCTGAAACACTTGGATAATGTGCTTGGCAAAAATAGTCAAATATAGTCATTAAGCTTTATTAATTTGGACGTTAGAAACCTATGTGTATTGTCTTCTCAAAATGCAGTTGCTGCTGACAATACAGTCATACTTTCAACAGCGAAGAAAATGATTCTCTTTCTGCATACGACATTTGCAAAAATGTACCGAATCATGATCCACAAAGCTCAGTACCAACATACTGTTGATATTCTGGTTCCTCCCATCCAAGTAAATAATGCAGAATAACTCTGTGAGTTTATGGTCAGTTGGCAAACTACATTTTTTTGTATCCAGCTGAAAACACAATGACCCAAAGATAATGAAGAAAGCTGTTTTAATAACGAGAGGGAATTTGTGATGAAATATACACGGTCGATGTCTTTACTCCTCTAACAATATTAACTGTGTTTTTCCAGGCGTTTAGGCATCACATGATTGCAACTCAATTTTTTTATATTAAAGTGACATCATGCACTATGTATTGTATAAGAGCTGTAAGATGCTGTAAAGGCTAAAAAAAAATACGTTTAAAAATGCTTGGATTGGCCCTTGGTAAACGCATGAATTGGTTGCCTCGCTGATAACCAAATTTAGCTGATGAACCGGCAAACTGCCATCATCGTTTCTAATTGAGTCTTCCAATCCCCTGTACCCCCCTTCATTTGACATCTCCCTGCTTGCAACCCTTCGGAACGAGCTGCCACACGAAGCTCTCCCATGTTTGGGTTTTCAATGGCACGAGGCATGTGGAAACCCTGATGGGTCAGAATAGGCTGTTTATTTTCACAGTCTTTAAACGTTTTAGGAAAAACCCCTAGCCGTAAAAAAAACTTGACAGCCTGAAATCTCTGTGTTTTGCTTTCAGCATCTTTTAACTTATAGTGAAGGCTTTATATGGATCCAGTACTCCCCTAACTACTTTAAAAGATGGATTCAAATTTTTCTAAAAGACACAAACTTTTGCTCTTCCTAACAAAATGTTATTACAGGGAAAAGCTTGAATTCATATCACATTTATCCTTTTAACTTAGAGAGCATGAAACAACCCTGAATATGGAATTTAGGAACAACTATTCAAGTAAAATTCAAATTTTTCTTATTAGAATTATTATTATTATTATTTTTACACTTCTTCAATTGGTGAATATTGGTCTCACGTGCACCTCAATGCAGTGATTTTATAGCTCCGTTGTGTGTCTGTTGACGAATTATTCATGGGGTGCTAATTATTTCATGACAGTGTCCTATTATCAGTTGTCAGAGGAATGTCTGAGGTCATTATGCTCATTTGCACCACGGGGTTCTTGTTCAGGGAAAACGGAAGTCTCCTGGAATAAGGTCAAAACATTTGGTGGTCCCATCGATCCACACGGCAATATTGCCCTCCCCAAATTCTCTATCTTAAAAAGTAATAATAATTTCACGGCATGCTGCTTCTTCAGAATGTTGAAAGTGCTGTTAAAAATCACTGTAACTCGTCCGTATCGTAATCCAACGTTGATTACGTCCACACCATTATCGTATCCACAAGGGAAGGTAGAAGTACCATTAAAATGGAAACGGCCCAACAAGGATGATGCCGTGACGGTGCCACAACCGTCCGGCCGAGTGACAGCCGATGGAGCCTCAGCTGTGACTCTCATTCAAGTGAAAAACACCCAGTAAACTCTGTGCGTGAGTGGAATTTACAGCAAATATCAATATTTACCAAAAATATTGTTATTAGAGTGCAGGATACTTAGGCTGATTGTTTGTGTATAACCTTACTTTTTTTTTGGTAACATTTGGGCACCTGCGTGCGCGTGCCCAAATTGGGTGCCACCTCTAGAGCCATGTTCAGTGCATGTCATAATGTTAATGCATAATGCTGCAATGCAAACCAATGCAATGCGTAAATTGGGGCCACCCACGACCAACAGTGGCCCACGGACGATGGTGCCATACTCTTAACTGCATTTAGGCAGCGGCAGCTGTGCCATCATGATCCACTCGAGTTTTCTGTGTACGCATATTCAAAGCCAGACAACAGTGACGCCACATTCAGCCAAGTGCAAAATGAGCAGCGAGTGAAAATTGTTTGGCGGAAGAAACGGTAAATTCTAGGCAATGCACTCAACTAGCTAATTTGACTGCCGCAAATGTCACGAACCAGAAGAAAACTTGACCAATCAACAAAATACAACAAAATCTTGCTGTAATCCCTTCATCTTGTTCTTCTCTGTCCCTACGTATAAAAAAAAAAACAAAAAAAAACAAAGCTCAGGGTGGCTTCAAAGCACCATATTCTCCAATGATCCAACCATAGTCGGTTTTGTTTTGTACACGTACGCAGTGTATACGGCTCAAAAAGGCCGGCTGGAGAGCTCAATGTTCCAGGTGAAAGGCTGGAGTCATTGTCATGAGGTAATTACTGTACGTGTTTGTGTTTCGATCATGTTGACTCCCCACTCTGCTTCTCCTCGGCACTCCATCTTTCCCCCCGACCAAGTCGCCTAGCCACCGCCCAGCCCGCCCTTCTCTCCCGCCTCCCTTCGCTCTGTTGTGCGCACAAGTCGTCTCCCTCTGGGAAGAGGTGCATGAGATGTTGGCTCGGCCATACATCTCTGTCAAAATCTCTATGAATAAATTAACCTTTTAAAGATTAGTCCACCCTAATACCTCAGGGTTTTTTTAAACAGAAGAGCGGAGCCCCTCCGCCCGATTCACTGCACTGCACAGCAAGCCCCACCAACTTGGATTTATTAAAAGAAAACTTGGAACAGGCACACAGCATGTTTTTTTTACACCCCCCGCCCCCCCAAGATGCAGGAATAATTTTGATCTATTCAGGTATTTTATAGTTATTAGCATCTTGAATTCTCGTATTTATATTGAGAAAGTCATATTATATTTGCGTACTTGCCTCAAAGAATGATAGCCCTGCTTGTCTTGATTCCATTTAATAGCGTTCGATTGATAAGACACTGGATCAAAAAAATAAAAACACGTGCAGGGCACAGGTATTTTTTTTCAGATTGTCTACTGCCAAAATGTTTTTTTTTCCCCATAAACTCAAAGCAAGATTACACAGAGCAAAGCAATCATGTCATGGGATTGCCTCAATTCACAAAGCACCCCGTTAGAGGGATCTAATGACATCTCCATTGCTTAATCGACTTGTTAGTCATATATACTGTCTGGAAATTACAGCATCTTTTAGCCTCCAGTTTAAGAGGGAATTGCAATTTTCCTACATTTGTTGTTGTTATGACTGCAGGCCGGCATCCTGAAATTCATCGCCGCCCCAAACTTTACTTTTGGCAAACCATTTGCGACAGAGTTGAGAAACAAAATCTTGGTGGGATGAAATCGTGTGCAGTGGGGGATTCACGCAAACGGGAGAGGCCAAAGACAAAATATTTATTGCCGAAAATCTCTGAACGGCACATGGTGATTTTTCTTGTTTTGAAAGATATGGGGAAAAACTCCCGTCTCTTATGAAACACGTTCACCCACAGACTGGAATCACTGTGATGAATGGCAGCAAAATTAATGCAAATTCATCCTTGTCGTGCTTTGATTGCAACTGCAATGACTGATCAAATTTCCCCAAATACCTGCCAAGGCACATATGTTATGCTGATAATTTAAAATCTCAATACTTTGACTGAGGCAAGATTTTTATTTTATTTTTTTACATTCTCGATAAATGCCCTGCAAGAAGTAATGACTTATTTTCCCATTCATCAGCTGTTTATTGCCCAATGCATATACAGGTGAGTATTTGCAATTGCAAGTAGTTTTATTTGTTTTGTTGCTTTTGCACAAATCTCTCACTGAGGCCTCAAGCGGACAACGTGCATGCGTGCGTGCATGCGCATGTGCACGCGCGTGTATTGACTTAGGTGGACTGTATATCCAGCTTCCACTGCGACGCAATGTAGTTTGTCATTGTTTTACAAACGTGAAAAATGATGCAGACTATAACAGTGGTCTCTTGTTGGCAATTTGGCCAAGACTATCCACCTTGGTTTTCCAAACAAATCAGGATAATTATGAGGAGCAGGTTTTAGGTTGAAATTCCTCAAAAAATAAACCATTCATGACTGAGAGAATATGACATGTATTGGCTATGTCATTGGTTTTGGGTTTCACTCTCGGGGTAAGCAGAGGCGTCTCTTGGACTTCCTGAACTCTAACTCGTGCCAATTTGTGTACTTCAGACCTGGAGGTCTCCTCCTCCGTTATTTTGGTCGAACGAGGGGGTCAATTAGGGAGGGGTGAAGGACAAGAGTTTCCCCATTCTGCTAGTGTTTGTGGTCCTCAGTCTGCCCTGTTCGACCTCATCACTCAATCTTCGTTTATCCCTGACAGTTTTAGCCAAGCACTCCGAGACTAATTTATTTCTGTAAAGACAAGCTTGGCCAAGGAGAGCTTCCAGTAAAAGGCCATTGCCTTAGCCACTGACCCGCACTCTGGCATGATGGCTAATTTAATTTAATTTAATTTCTTTTAGACGAGAGAAGGAAGCGGTAATGTCTCTACCACAAAAAAAAAAAAAAAAAAACAGTCGGCAGCAACCTATCTTTTCATGGGTAATACATCAGAGTCATGATAACCCCAAAAATCTTATGTCCGCCCCCCCCCCCCCTTTATCT
>NW_017805839.1:314025-333962 GCF_001891065.2 Hippocampus comes | reverse complement strand
AAAAAAAAAAAAAAAAAATCCGACCATCTTTGGAAATGTTTGACTACTCACATGTTCCCTTTCATATATATATTTTTTTCCTTGACCCATGGAAGACATTTTGTGATTAGATAAACAGGATCGTGCTGACCTTAATGCAAATCCTTAATGGCCGACGCCACCGACGTCCAAAACGCTTCCTCTTACAGAAGAAAAGGGCAACGTGGCGGAGGGTCACCCAATTATATGAAGTTGTGACCTTAAGATTTATGGCCAGAATTGCAATGCTCAATGGTGATGTTGGTCGACAACACAGACTGCCTACATTTCAAGGATAAACATTGGTTACTGCTTTTGAAAGGGGACACCATAACTGGTTGTTGGCTAGAGAGCCAGCAAAATGTTGTCATCAATCATGTGATTTGTTTTATACACCTTAAAACCTGGAAAGCAGGATAACGGATCTTTTCCCGAGATGTTTGGGAGGGGAGCCGGGGACATTTTTATTTTCGCACAGTAGGGGGCTCCGGAGTTCACATATTGTCCCTTTTGGAAGAGCTCAATCCATCTTTTGGTGTATTTGCCAGACCCACAACAGCAGCGACGGTCCATATATGGAAATGCTTGATTTGATATTGTGTCCTTTTACCTTGCAGAAATGGGTGGATGCATGTTCTCCCCTCTGTCCGCAGCCCACCACGCTAAGCCATCAAGAATGAACTGCAGTCTGGTGTTAGAACCTTGTGCTACCCGGGGCAAGACAAGAAAACATGTTTGCAACTTTGCCCTGGAATAATTTGGGATATTTTGATTGAGAATCAACCGAATGAATTCACTCACGTCGGCCATTTTGTGGATGCTTTAAATATTTTTGTCTTTGAGATACAGTATATATAAAAATCATCTTCAAAGTGTACAAAGCAGCTCCAGGCTTTGTGTTTCCGAAACTTAGTTGGCCTTCTCCCATCAGCCAATTGGGTGTAGCAAAGCTCACTGTGACAGCCTGCGAAGGGGCGGGAGTGAATGTGTGTTCTCAGCCTGAGCGCGAGGAAGTCTGTGTGTATGATTCACATATGCTGGCGAACCATCGGCCAAGTGTGCTGAAGACATGCGGCTAACAACAAAGTTATGATACAAATTGTCAGCCCTTCAGAATATGATGACAGTTTTGATTTATTGATATTTCCCAGATTTAAAAGATGGCGTTGGAAGTTAGCGGCAAAACAGCGTGAGAAACGGCTTGTTTTACACAAAGGTTTCTTGCAGCCACATTTGTGTTCACTCTGTGTGCTCAAGTGTGAGCAACCAAAGCAGGGGTTGGTGTAAAAAAAAAAAGCTTGGGTGAATACATTTTCAGAGAACGCAGAGTAGACTTTATTCCCCACACATTAGATAGTTCAGATTATTATTATTGTCTTTTTTTATATAATCTAATGAGAACCAATACAGAATGTGGTCTGAATTGGCACTGTCAAACGCTATTATTTTAACAATATAGTTAAATGCTTTTCCAGTGGCGTCGATTGCGAGTCGGTCAGCCCTTCATTCGTTTTAGTGTACCACATGTCCCCAATGAGCCAGGATTAAAGTCGGTGTTTACCAGCAGTGATGTTATTAATCGCATGTGCTTGACTACAATATCCTCTTTGTCAGGCATTAGTCCTGTGCGGTCACCGCCCAACAGATTTCCGCCGCCGAAATCAAATTGTCACGAGGAAAGTGAACACAGTGGCTATCTGTTACCTGAACCCGACTTGTGTCTGACTGAACAAATGGACCTGTCCCGCTCAAGGAGGACAAAAAGGCAGCTACCCCGAGTGCGGCCCGGCAAAAGTGCTTCGATGTTTCCTCCGCCCCAGATTCTGGACTACTTCCCCTTAATCTCCCCGATGCTTGAGACCTCGAGAGTCTGTCACCTTTCCTGTCATGCTCGGCTGCCTGCAGCCCATTGGCCGGCAGCAGATTTATTTCTCCCTGTCAGGACCAATAGCGTGGCGATGTGGCTCAGCCCACTGTTTAGTTACAGTGACAAACATGCTGATTAGAGAGGCCCCGATGATGGATGGCTCCTCGCTGTGGAGAGACCCGAGTTTTTAGCAGGTCATAATGGGCCTGACACTGTGCAGCCCCGCGCTCTCTTTCCTTCGGTCCTCTGCGAGCGGATGGGCCCCTCCCCCACGGGTCACACTCAAAAGGTCAGGAGTTAACGGGCCAGTCTTTACGTACTGCCGCCAAATCAAAATGACCCTGTTTGGATTCATATTTGTAGACACTCCATCATCATCATGGCCGCCGCGACACATCTATTCCCTCCTTCCCCTTGGCCTTTCCTCCCGTGACTGCCAGCGCCCACATAGGCAAAGCTTGTTGGCTTATTTAAACTGCTGAGCCCTCTCGCTCACTCTTGCGCCTCTGAGGCGCTCCGTGTGCGCAACACACACAAACACGCACTCCTTCGTCCAACGCTGAGCTCTTATACAGTTGTATTCAATTCCGTTTGCGGAGATTGAATCGAGCGCAGTGCGTCGGGAGCTTTCGTTTTTCCGAGTCATGCTTGGAAGACCGTTTTATTTGGAAATATAGTAAGTGTACGTCTACTGCGCGCTGACCTGCAGCCTTTGCCACTAAAAGCTCACGAAAAGAGCTGAAGCAAAGTTAAGTGCATGACGAGCATTTAGTTGGGGAGGAGGAGGAGAAACACAACGGCGATGATGATGATGATGATGATGATGATGATGATGATGCATGCATGCCTTTTGTGCATGCGGCAACAGTGAAACTAAAGTGGAAGTGGAAGTAGCAAAAGGACCAGGAGTCCAGAGGGACAAACCGACAAGGCACGTCGAGGGGCGGATGGTGTCTTTTTTTTTTATTTTATTTTATTTTTTTTTGGCAATGGAGGTTGAAGAAGCTAGCCAGCTCTTCCCTCTCTGTAGAGAGATACTAGTGAGAGATTTTATAGATAATTTTTGTCTGGGGGATCTTGGAGATCCCCTGACGGAGACAAAAAAAAAACAGTTTAAATAAGCCTACATATTGATTGGCAAGTTCAGAAAGTTAAATTCATTTTTAAAATTGGTTGAAAAAAAAATAATTTGCTTTTGTGTCTCATTGGTCACAAGAATGTAAACAGGGTAATGTTTTTCCGTACGTACGAATAAGCGAGAGCATACACAGACACGCTAAAAAACTGGTGGCAAATATTTGTGTGTGAACAGCAAAGTCGAAACCAAATATATTTTCATGAGCTAGTTTTGGAAGTAGCCATAATTCTTCATTTTTTTTTACAATATTTGGCATCACCAACATGGATCCTTTAATTGCACATGATGAACGTACACATTCATGATGCCCATCTTTCAAAAGTGTGCCTTTAACAGTATGCAAAGCCGATGCCTTGTTCTTAAAAATGACACTTTCTAGGAAACATGAGCCGGCAACCGAGGGTGCAGCGGCATTACTGAATAACTTTAAATGTAAAGAGCCAGATGTTTAACCTGTCTGGCGACTTTAAATATGCGGCCAGTCATATCCGTCGATGGTTCTGGCTTAGCATTATGAAGTGCAGGTCCTTTGGGCCACTTTTTTTTTTTTGTTTTCTTTTTTCTAGGATGTTGCACCCAGAGGCACTGCGTGTAAGTGCGTATCTGCAAAGTATGGTGCCGGGGGGAGTCCGTAGTCGGACAGCAGCTCGTTTGTATTCTTTTCTAAGCAGATGCCTGGCCGCATTAATGACTTCTAACTAAAACATTCATAACGTGTTATTGGATTTTTTTTTTTTTTTTTTTTTGCGCAGTGGGGTTAAGAAGTGTGACCGTGGAGGTCTGTAGGTTGCCATCTCGTCTTGCTTGTTGCTCGCCGGCCTCCTCCTCCTCCCTTTCCCTTTGTCTCCCTGTTTGGACGCTCCAGTGACATCACAGCGGCTCTGCTTCAAATTGAATGCAGAGAGGGAGAAGTTCAGCACTAGCCCACGGCGATGAATATTTTTCCATTTATTTGGGGAGCAAAGAGTGGGGGCTGTGTGGTACGTGCAGACAAAAAAAATGGGGCAGAATACATTACTAGTTAAGTAATAACTAATAATTCCTTCTATGCTTGTGGACACTCGACTCAATCTGATGGTTAGGTAAACTGTAGCTTTGCTCGGCTGGCCATCACAAGGACACCTGCTGCATTTGTGATCAGGGAGCTGTAGCCTGAGAATATACCGTCGGCAAACAGTGTCAAGGTGGGAGGTGACTGGCATCCTGATCAGTGGATATTGTTTCGAACTGCAAAGGTCCCTCTTTTCCCGGCCCCCTTTACGCGTGCAGGCCTACCTCAGGAATAAATGAACACAAATGACTAGTAATGAGATGTTAATCGTTAATCCGGCATGGGTACTAGACAGTCAGAGGCTTCATTTTGGTGTTCCCTGTGAAGTAACTGGCGCCACACGAAATCCACAATGTCCGTAAAACTGTAAACATGACTTTCTGCGCTTGTTCTCACAAGAAAGGTAGAACCCCATAGTGATATCCAACACCACATGGGCAATGTGGCAAGTAGAACTTTACATCCATTTTCTATGATTTTTTTTCCTCCTGTTAGAAGTGAGAAAATTACAGATTTTGATGATCATCCAAAAACCAAAGAAATTGATCACTATCAGTTTCTTTGGTTCAACCAGGCAAGTATCAACCGATTTTCAAACTTGTCACGGTTTACTTCACAAGAAGTCCTTGTTCGTCTCTCAAAGAGTATTTGCTGCAGCAACATGGATGGTAATAGCGATAATAATAACAATAATAATATGCTTATAAAATTCCCCCCCATATATATATATATATATGGGGGGGAATTATGATGAATATATATATAATATATGAGAGAACATATTTGCATCAAGCAATGAGACTGAATAATAGCATAATTGTGTGTGGCAATTGTCAGACGCTTACGCAGATGTAAACAGCAAACCGTGCATGAATAAATAGATATAGTTCTATATATACAAAAGTGAACATGAAGAGCGCCGATTATAGTCAGCAGCATTGGCCATAACAAAACTAAACTATCCACATATTACTCGAGTGTGTGTTTTGTACGTGCAAGCAGCTGAGAATGAAATCAACGCCAGGAATCCAATCAAGAACGGATTGGCAGCCACAAATGAATAAATGATATGGAGAGAAGACCATGCTACACATGTTGACGTCTGGTTTGTGGTCAGACAGAAGTCTCTCAATCGCTGCAAGTCACCTCGCTCCTCGCCGTCCCTGATGATTGATCCTCTTTGTGGTTTGTGCGACATGCACGCGACCTGTGTATGTTCTCCTGCGGTCATGAATCTAGCGGCACTTGCCGGTTTTCTGTCTATGCCGTATACTGGGGCCCTGGAGAAAGTTCATCATTCAAAATGGCAAGCCCTCGCTCTGAGGATCTCGGTGAGAGTATGCGGTGAGCGCTTTCATTTTGAGTCCCAGCCTGGGCCTGAAGGAAAGGCCATGCGGCGAAAAGCGCAGCTTCATTTGGAGTCCAACATCGATCATGTTACTTACTCCGCATGCCAAGTCGAGCCATCCAGTTGCATTTGTTGGAATGTAAATGGATGTGTGCGTTGTTTTAAATTGTCACAACTACTACTTTGTGTTTTGTTCCTCTCTCTTAAACTTTGATATGAGATTGAAATGAATTGGTCGTTGGTTTGATCAATCGATCTGAAGGATGGGACAAGCCCCCCGCCGTCCCCGCCCACTTCTAACACAGCAAGTGTAAAGTCGTGATGGAGCAAGCGACAAAGTGTTAAGCCATCATGAAATAGTGGTTTGCCTTTAATGCAAGGCCCCATTTTTCTTGTCACCATTCCAAACCATCTGTACAGATGACAGGGAAACCATATTTTCTCTAGTCCATCTTTAACTGCACGGGGAAGGACAAACAGTCGGAACGGAAACCCGTAATTGTGACTACAGAATTGGGTTCAGGTTATGGTACCCATTTCATTCCACACCAAACGCATCAAACCATACCTTTGTGGATCTTGCTTTGTGCGCTGGGGTACAGTCAAGTTGGAAGATGGCTTTCGCCAAACTTTTCCCACCATGTCAGTAGCCCTTCAATACATATGTCTTGAGGTTGACAAATTGAGATCTCGGGGTAACGGATGAGTCAAGCCAGCTTTCTGATTGATTCATTGGCTTTTGCCGATGCACTGTATGAATGAGAACTGTCTCACTGCTGTTACCAGCCTCACAATAAACATCACCGTAAGTTGCTTTTTTTACTGGTCTCTCAGCATAGCAGAGTGAGTTGCCGAGTTTCCACAGGATTTGATGGCTTTTAATAGCGCTTGTTGCTTTGTGTCTGGTCAAAGTTGGCCATGACAAGTTTGGCCAAGTCTAATTATGTGCTAGTTGTATGACAATGCACCTTTTCAACTTCACTTTTTTTTTTTTTTTGGTGACGCGGCATCCATTTTCTCATTAAAAAAGATCTGCACTGATAGGTGGCCATACTGACTTTGGAACAATTGAAACCGCTACCCAGGGGAGTAACATTCCCCCAGCGAGCTTTGCCACTCAAGGTGTTGAACTTTCTTTCACTTTAGAATTACATGTTTTGCTAGCGCATGATTAGCATCATTTCCCCATGTTCACATATGGCTCATATTGACAGTGGGGCTGAGCCACACATCAAAGAGGATGCCGTAACCGCAATAATTACCAGTGAGGATGCAATTACTGATATTATTCCCTTAATAGTGGTGCTTTTGCATGGAACATACATGATGACAAAAAAAAAAATGTCAGAAAGAGGTTTAAAGTTCTCCATCCGCTGCTGTTAATTCTTAACCTTTGTGACACCATTTCCTCGGCCTCGTCCTTCAAGGTTAATATCTTTAATAAAAGTTAATATGTGGAAAAGCTAACATTCTCCCGGTCTGTCCCACTAGAATAAATTAGCGCTCTCCGCGGACCTGACCTCTTGCTATCATTTTTTGGGGTGATGTGTGCCGAGCAGCAAATTGCTTTCTTATGCTGCGGGCGCAGGCGAGACTTGAATGGGTTTGTCTGACCTGCAACTCCTTAAAGCAACCATATCTAAAGTTGCAGTTCTCGGGTACTGATATTTTCTTTGTTTTTGTTTTTGTTTTTTTTGAAAGGTTTCACATCCAAACGTAAACGTTGTCAAATTGATCCTTGTTCGCAGGGACCATACAAAAATGACCGAGGCCATTTTAATATGCATGAGCTGTGATGTCACTAACTAACTGTAGTATTCACGAGCAGCCACAACGACACCATTTTAATCGCTTTTAGTTAAAAAAAAACAAAAACAAAAAAAACAAACACCTTTTTGGTCCACAAGTCTATCAGCCAGCAATACTGCGAGAGAATTTAGTGAAACACAAAATGGGCTGCCCAGAGGAGCATGATCCATTTTTTTTTTCATGCGTGCCCTTGTGCAACGCCAAACTCGAGTCCTTCCATGCGCAGTTAAACACATGTGTGAACTACGTCGAGGGCAGCCAATTAAAGTGTTTCTTTGTCAGCATGCGTCTGTGCACATATGTGCACGGAAGCGATAAAAGTCGGCATACCTCGCGCGCGGCCACCGTCGAGTCCTCGGGCCATGTTTGCGCTGAGTGACAGTAACCTTTTATTCGGCTTCTGCCTTCACCAATGTTTTGATTTCTACTTAAAGTTTTATGTCAGTGCCCTCCCTCAAGGGTGCCATTACCTTGTATGCTAATAGAGCTATGCATATTCTATTACTGCTGTCAGGGCAAGATAAGGGACGCGTTCGGCGAAGCAGCACTTAGGGGCCAATGAACCCAGCTAGGGGTCCTGCTGCTCGCGCATTATCAGTCATCTTCACATGTGAATGGAGCTGGCTTATGAGCCTTCTTTCCTCTCTTCTCTCTCTCTGTCTCGCTTGCTGCAGCAATGACTAAGGACTCTCTTCCGTTATAATCAGTCGTTGGGAAAGAGCCCGATCCCTATCTAGCACACACCCACACCAAGGCGGCTACATGTATGCACACACACACACACACGAAACCACGCACAGCTGCAAGCTCAATCTAAGGCGACCACAAAGAATGTAAGAGCAGGGCAATAACACTAACACTGTCACACAGAGACAAACATGTCTCATTTGGGGTCAGTTTGGATGGGGCTAAGTAGCTCTTTATTTTCAGACTGACTGAAGTCTTCTCTCCCGCATAATGGTAATGAAGCCATATGGTATGTGGAATGGGATTACTAACAAATGTTCCATACCACCATCTTTTTTTTTTTTTTTCCCTCCCCTGCCTCACCAGCACTGCCCCCTCCTTCCCTCGGTGTCACTGTCCCCCAATAAAGCAGCCTTCCCCAAATTGAAACAGCATGTTCTCTCTTGAGTGAGCACCTCATTTATAAGATTAAATTAAAAGCCAGCCATGCTCGGACCGCGTTTTGCGATGATGAGGGAGGGCACTGGTGGGGAGGGGCCTGGATTCAGCTGCGCACAATCATCTTCCTGTCTTGTGATTTGCCGGTTCCTGGTGGTGACACCTTCTTCCTTTCACCTGCTATGGTGTGTCAAATGCCACACCTAGGACTCGAAAGTTAATGGAGACAGGATCGTGGGGCCCTCGGGTTTTTCAAAGGGACGCTTCACAAGTCGCGGAGGTCTTTGTAACATGTGTTGTAGAGTAGCAAAAACATTGTCGCAGGTTTGTCCCAGACACAACGAAATAATAAATCACATTCCCAGTTGAAGGGCCCTCACCAACTGTGCTCCATAAATGCAAGAAAATCACATTTTGTTCTCCGCCATAAAACCGATGAACCTTTATTGAAAACGTGGAAGCGATTAGTTGAAGGGGGTGGGGGCGTCTTTTAGTGTAATTCCCAAAAGAAACGAGCAGACCCGCATTTATGATGCCTGTAGCACAAAGACGTTAGAGTGCTTAATGAGGCAATTAAGGCGAGGGGTCGAGAGGCTTTGATCTGAAGCGCTGTGATTTTTATGAAAACATTGCACACTGATAGATACTCATAACTCAGTGGCCTTAATTGTGCTTAATTTGCCTGGAAGAGCAATGTGCTTTCAATTAGATGCTGGATTTGGGCCTGTGTGTTTAAAGGGGGCTGTCAGGGAAAATTAAGAAGCAGTTTGGCTCCCCTCCTGTGTTACTGTTTTTTATCACGGTCCTCAGGTGGACATGTGAAGAGGCCGAGCCGACGGCAGAGATGTAATTAGGCAACAAAAACAGAGCCCACAGCAGACGCCACGGATGGATGCATGGTTGAACAGAAGCAAATGGGGGGGGGGGGCTGTTCACATTTCTTTATCTCCTTTAGCTCACCTTTATCACATATTTGATACACAGGTCAAAAGTTCCGCCTTAACAAAGTTGGTCATCACACTTTGGATCGATACCGCGAATGGGTTTATCAAGATGGTCACGCTTGTGGTTTGCAGTGGCAGATAAGTGCACCACAACATATCAGGTTGTTTCTAACACAGTTACCTGAACGAAGAGCAAGATTCATTCAAAACATTCAGAATGACAATTTCTGTGGAGTGAGCAGCACAACTGTCATGGAAAATGTGCCAAATCAGTCTCGATAGTGTGGAGAAGAACCATACACAGCCACAACAACAACCAGCTGGCACCCCATGATGCTTGTCACCAGCCCTGGTCACACACTGCCGACAGATGCTATTCCGACATTCTGATGTTTGGCACAAGCGACAAAGAACAGGCACATTTTATGTGGGTGTGATGCGCAGACAGTGGAACCTAATTTTAACTTGTCCGGAAACAACAGACTCCAGATTGAACAAACATGAAATAGAGGCCGGGTCAACGAAAGGCCCTTTTTTACAGTAGCTGTCATAATTTATTTTATTTTATTTTTTTCTAGCGCTGTGGCGCAATCAACAGGCAGAGACTAGAACTTGTATTTTGGGGTTGTCACTGATAGGCCTGTCCCGGTATTTTACTTTAACGACAGACTATATCTATATATTTCTTTACCATGTTGATAGATCGATTTATATAGTACGTGTTTGTTTACATACGTCATTACCATTAAGGTCTTGGAATATTTTTAATCAAGTCGGAAGAACGCGGCGTGATCCACTCATGTCAACGAGCCGCTATGTCTCGTTTGTGTGTACACAACGAACCTCAAAGTCCGTTGAAAACACAACCATCAGATTCAGTTTCTTCAGGTGGGACAAAACATAAATGAAAGCAACACGGCGTTTCTGGAAGCACCCATCCCACTGAACGCTGAACGTTAGCGAGTTTTGGCGAAGTAGCAAAATGTCCGTTCACTTTGGGGTTTGTTCAGGGTCGCAACAGTTCGCCAAATATTCTCCATACGTTCGACCCGTGTATTAGTCTCATAAATCGAGGTTCAGGATTACTCATTTGTGTTCCTCAATGCACAAATTCATGTTGAGCCTTATAAATGAGGCATTATCTATAAAAGGAAATATGATAATGGCTGTAGTAATCATGAACAGAAAAAAAATCTCTTTCTCTCTGTGCCTTTCCTGATGTATTCAGCGAAGTAAGACACTCGTGGCACCGAGAGAGATTTTTCACTGGCTTCACAGCTTGCTTCCGTGGCAATTAAATTTAAGGCCTCGGAAGAACGCGGCGTGATCCACTCATGTCAACGAGCCGCTATGTCTCGTTTGTGTGTACACAACGAACCTCAAAGTCCGTTGAAAACACAACCATCAGATTCAGTTTCTTCAGGTGGGACAAAACATAAATGAAAGCAACACGGCGTTTCTGGAAGCACCCATCCCACTGAACGCTGAACGTTAGCGAGTTTTGGCGAAGTAGCAAAATGTCCGTTCACTTTGGGGTTTGTTCAGGGTCGCAACAGTTCGCCAAATATTCTCCATACGTTCGACCCGTGTATTAGTCTCATAAATCGAGGTTCAGGATTACTCATTTGTGTTCCTCAATGCACAAATTCATGTTGAGCCTTATAAATGAGGCATTATCTATAAAAGGAAATAACCACCAGGGTTTCCAGGGTTCTAAAATTTGAAATATAAAGTGTGAAACTTTGCCGGTCCGTCATCTGTCAGTGGCCCGGGCATCCGACAGTCAACGTCAATCCGTCGTGTTCTTTTAAGCGCGCTTCCGTCAGTAAATTTCACCAGTCTGCCACTCTCATCTGTCGTGAGTCCGTCAGTCCCCTTTCCGACCCCTTTCTGTACTTGACAATTACGCTGATGGCTAAAAAGGGATCTCCGTCAGTGCTTAGGTAGTTTGGGTCCACACCAACGGTTGCACTTAACGTTTTCCTTCATGTCATTAAGATTAATTGAATTGTCACTTGGAGATAAGTGATACTGTTGAAAAGCTCCTCCCCCATTCTAAGAGCCCTTCTTAAAGTAATTGAAGTGGTTGCTCAGTAGTCAATAAACAAACAATCTTGACAGTACCCCGCGGTTGCTTTGCATCAATTGTTGTTTTAAAGTCTTGTTTCAGGGGTAAAATGTTGTTGGCCAAGCGGCAGACTTTTACCACTAAATATAAGATATTGTAGTTGTGGAGGAAAAACCGAGCTCTCTTGGTGATTGATCTCCCCTCTTGATCTGAGTGAAGTGTTTTGTGTGATGTGACAGCCTGATTGAGACCTTAAGAAAGGAGTGGTAAAGCGCCGGTCTGACAGGCAGATGGTCTCCTTCGCTGTCTCCTGAGGTCTTCCACTTCATACCCCATTACACCCGCCTCTCCCCATAAGCACGTTGTCCGTCATTCACTCGGCTCTCCCTCTCCTTACCGTACGCTTTCTTCTGCTTTCACTCACGCTTGGTCTCTTCTCTCCGTGCCTGTCTGCTCCGCTTGGTCGCACGTCAAGTGTCTGTTGCAATCTCAGCGGACGGATCCACTGTGGCGTGTATGCGGGTATAAAATCAGAAAAGTGATGTCCTGGCCCGTCTCCCGCCTTCCATTCCTCGATCCGCTCGGCTGTCTGGCTCACTGCGCTCCTGATGATGAGAGGCCGTGCTCGACCCTCGCATCGTCTCTTACTGATACATCAGAGAGCACCCGTCATTCTGTTGTATCTCTGCTGTGTCTTAAAGTCCATTGATAAGTTACAATAAAAATCCTGACTAATTCTAAATATCTTTGCTATGTCCGATGTTGTGTTTAAAAAAAAAAAAAAAAACACCATCCAAAATGAGTAGCGAGGTGAGTCGAAAGTACAGAAATGTTTTGTTTGTTTTTGTGTAAGGATTACAGTGTCCAGATATTTGCATTGAAATGTAAAATCAAAATAAGTATTCCGGTAAAGCATAAATTCCCCAAATTTCTACTTCAGGCAACAAAGTATTTTTACTTTGTAACTTTCCATCTCTGCTTTTGCGAAACCTAGCCTACGATTGCTACTACTCTGTACAGCAGTAAATTAGGGGTCACAAAGATGGTCAATGGAAACAAGGAATGTGTGTAGAGTGACTTTTGGGACTGCCTGTTCTTCTTTGCTGTTGCTGATTAAAAAAAATACCCATAAAACAGACATGAAAATATAAAAATCTAAGAAACTTCATCCTTGAAATGCTCACTGAGCTCTTGTCTCAAAAGATGCATGCCACAGTCACATGAGACTTGAACTCCTGAGAAATTAGCTTGAACTTCCATTTGTATGATCTGAACGTTCTCTATGCGTTGCCTTTTTTGTAGCTATTATTAGCGTGCATTTTAGCTTGCTTTAACTGAGCTTCCTCAAACTTTTTGAGCGACTCCCCCTAGATTAACGCAAACCAAAGATTTGCCTTCTTAGCAAAATTCCCTGAATGGTTTTCTGCCTCTCTCCCCGTTGGCTTTGTTGCTGAGGTATGACGAGGCTCAGAGGCTAAAAAGCGCTTTAATTAGCTCGAATAATAGCCATGCTTATGTGGATTTAATCCCTTTTGACCGGCACTACTCTGTTAATGGTTTCCTTGTCACTCACCAAGCACGGAAGAAAAGCACACTCTGCTTTTCCCTAATCACTCTAGCCCGCAGTTCCAAAGACTCGGTATAAATCTTTTAAATTATAAATCAATAAATAGTTAATACAATAATAGGAATCTTTATAAATATTTTAAGAGGATGGAGAGAGTGGATGCGGGGGCTGAATTTAGATGCATGCACGTAAAGTAATAGTGGCGCATGTACTCTCATGCAGATTAACAGTGAAAACACGACGCACAAGAGAGGTCGTAGCATGTCACTTTAGGCGAGATTTAGTAAACAGAGCACACTCGCCTTTTGACAGTCATTTAATGTACCGTATAGAGGTGCAAAGCAAATTTATTTACAGAACCCATTTTTTTTCCTGCCTATGTATGGTGAACAAGCTAAAGCAGGGCAATAAACATTTACCCGTTGAAAAGGAAACGGATAAATTCACCTAAAAATAATCCACATCAATCCATCCATCCATTCTCCGATCTGCTTTATCCTCACAAGGGTCGCGGGGCGTGCTGGAGCCTATCCCAGCTGTCTTCGGGCAGTAGGCGGGGGGCACCCTGAACCGGTTGCCAGCCGATCGCAGGGCACACAGAGACGAACAACCATCCACGCTCACACTCACACGTCGGGATGATTTTTGAGTGTTCCATTAATCTGCCATGCATGTTTTGGGAATGTGGGAGAAAACCAGAGTACCCGGAGAAAAGCCACGCAGACACGGGGAGAAAATGCAAACTAAGCATTATTTCGTCTGTCCAAAGCTCTCGCGCCTTTCAAAGGCAAAACATCATATTGCACGTTTGGAGTCATTTCACAATTGCTGAGAGTTGAATGATGTCATTGGTCTACTCTGCCCGTATGTGTGTCTTAGTACATTACAATGACCGCCAAATGTCGACATATCATATTAAATAATGGTGCAAGTAATCAAGATGATTACAATTCATTATTTGAATGTATTCACATCTCTCATTTAGCTTTTGGGAGAAATTGGGAAGAAAAGGAGGGAAATCAAAAGTAGGTTTCCGAAAAACCAATGGGTTTGGGTTCAACACGACAGCGTCCTGGAGATGAGTTTGGAGTCGCTGCCATGGCTACAATAATAACAGTTTTGTAAGCTTATGGCTCAGGACGAGCCTTCATGTACGCAGTTTTGAACTACTTGGCTGTCAGAAAAATGAACATTCTCCTGCCGCAAATACTGTCAAGAGGATGACTCATGACTTGAGGGAGTCGAATGGTCCGTTATGAACCTTCCCTGACAAAATGCGTTTTCATACCATAAATGAACAAAAGACAGAAAATGGTGCCGTAAGCCTTGATTTCATGAGCACGCCTCCTTTTTCTGCTTTCTGCCTGTTTATCCTCCCATCTTTCTATCTCCCTGACAGCCATCCCCTGAGAGTTAATTTGCCGGAACATTCCCGCTGCACATTGTGAGGGAGTCGAATGGTCCGTTATGAACCTTCCCTGACAAAATGCGTTTTCATACCATAAATGAACAAAAGACAGAAAATGGTGCCGTAAGCCTTGATTTCATGAGCACGCCTCCTTTTTCTGCTTTCTGCCTGTTTATCCTCCCATCTTTCTATCTCCCTGACAGCCATCCCCTGAGAGTTAATTTGCCGGAACATTCCCGCTGCACATTGTGATCACCCCGTGAATACCCCCATAAATTCTCTCTGCCTTGGCTTCTCCCTCTCATCCAGCAATGGAAATGACACAGTGGGTTTGACATTTCAATTTGCTTGTAACGGATGTTGGCTATCATGGCAGCAGCCATGCGCCAGCCCTTTCCTGTTGGCTCTCATTTTCACCCGCTAAGGGGGAGGTGGCGTCGGGGGGTGACGCCGGAGCGCGTCCCGGCGTTCACCCGACTGCACTCTCAGGCACTGCCTCGTCTTCTCCGCATCACCGCCGGTCCTCTGGGGAGAGATGCTGCCACTTGTTTATGGGGCCTTGTCAATACGCATATAGTGTTAGCAGGCAAATAATTGCTCCATTGACCCCCGCCCCACCCGCTGCCAAACCATCACAGTGGAGTTATTGATCTATATCTTTGGTCATGATGCCTCTCAGCTTGTTGTCCCCTCAGTGGGCCATTGATATACGGCACCTCCGCTTCCAAATGATTTTTTTTTTCCCCCCTTTGCCGCACGTTTATTTTGTTGCTGAGGTATGACGAGGCTCAGAGGCTAAAAAGCGCTTTAATTAGCTCGAATAATAGCCATGCTTATGTGGATTTAATCCCTTTTGACCGGCACTACTCTGTTAATGGTTTCCTTGTCACTCACCAAGCACGGAAGAAAAGCACACTCTGCTTTTCCCTCGCCGCCATCTTTTTGTCTGGTTCTGCCTCCTCTCGCCTGCCACTTGCAGAACATCCATCCTTCCGCCCGTTGACCACTGCAGGTGTCTTTTCTTTCCTGCCTTCCATAGCGGGCTTTTGAATTAATCACCTGAAAAACATCTGCCCTCATCTTTCCTGATACAATACAGTATTTTTTTTTCTTGTTTCGTATGTACATTTTTTGGGGAGGGAGGGGGATGATATATCATTATTATTATAATATCACGAATAGTCAAATCTCAATGGCTCTTTTTACAGTTCGTGACAGCAAAGTAGAGAGCAGCAGGCTAGTATCGATGAGAAGAGCTCAAGATTGTGCCTCTGATTCTTTTTTTTTTTTTTTTTTCCTTCTTGCCTTTGTTTTGGTTTTTGGTGTTGCTCAGTGCGTGACAGAAAAGTAGAGGGCAGCAGGCTAGTATCGATGAGAAGAGCTCAAGATTGTGCCTCTGATTTTTTTTTTTTTTTTTTTTCCTGTCTGCATCTGATTGTGCTTTTGAGTGTCGATTTTTCTTTCGCTCGGTGCTTAGAGGCTAGCGGGCATAGCTTTAACATTATAAGACAATAAATAGCCATGGATCTCACAGCAAAAATCACTCTAGCCCGCAGTTCCAAAGACTCGGTATAAATCTTTTAAATTATAAATCAATAAATAGTTAATACAATAATAGGAATCTTTATAAATATTTTAAGAGGATGGAGAGAGTGGATGCGGGGGCTGAATTTAGATGCATGCACGTAAAGTAATAGTGGCGCATGTACTCTCATGCAGATTAACAGTGAAAACACGACGCACAAGAGAGGTCGTAGCATGTCACTTTAGGCGAGATTTAGTAAACAGAGCACACTCGCCTTTTGACAGTCATTTAATGTACCGTATAGAGGTGCAAAGCAAATTTATTTACAGAACCCATTTTTTTTCCTGCCTATGTATGGTGAACAAGCTAAAGCAGGGCAATAAAAATTTACCCGTTGAAAAGGAAACGGATAAATTCACCTAAAAATAATCCACATCAATCCATCCATCCATTCTCCGATCTGCTTTATCCTCACAAGGGTCGCGGGGCGTGCTGGAGCCTATCCCAGCTGTCTTCGGGCAGTAGGCGGGGGGCACCCTGAACCGGTTGCCAGCCGATCGCAGGGCACACAGAGACGAACAACCATCCACGCTCACACTCACACGTCGGGATGATTTTTGAGTGTTCCATTAATCTGCCATGCATGTTTTGGGAATGTGGGAGAAAACCAGAGTACCCGGAGAAAAGCCACGCAGACACGGGGAGAAAATGCAAACTAAGCATTATTTCGTCTGTCCAAAGCTCTCGCGCCTTTCAAAGGCAAAACATCATATTGCACGTTTGGAGTCATTTCACAATTGCTGAGAGTTGAATGATGTCATTGGTCTACTCTGCCCGTATGTGTGTCTTAGTACATTACAATGACCGCCAAATGTCGACATATCATATTAAATAATGGTGCAAGTAATCAAGATGATTACAATTCATTATTTGAATGTATTCACATCTCTCATTTAGCTTTTGGGAGAAATTGGGAAGAAAAGGAGGGAAATCAAAAGTAGGTTTCCGAAAAACCAATGGGTTTGGGTTCAACACGACAGCGTCCTGGAGATGAGTTTGGAGTCGCTGCCATGGCTACAATAATAACAGTTTTGTAAGCTTATGGCTCAGGACGAGCCTTCATGTACGCAGTTTTGAACTACTTGGCTGTCAGAAAAATGAACATTCTCCTGCCGCAAATACTGTCAAGAGGATGACTCATGACTTGAGGAGTCGAATGGTCCGTTATGAACCTTCCCTGACAAAATGCGTTTTCATACCATAAATGAACAAAAGACAGAAAATGGTGCCGTAAGCCTTGATTTCATGAGCACGCCTCCTTTCGCCCGCTAAGGGGGAGGTGGCGTCGGGGGGTGACGCCGGAGCGCGTCCCGGCGTTCACCCGACTGCACTCTCAGGCACTGCCTCGTCTTCTCCGCATCACCGCCGGTCCTCTGGGGAGAGATGCTGCCACTTGTTTATGGGGCCTTGTCAATACGCATATAGTGTTAGCAGGCAAATAATTGCTCCATTGACCCCCGCCCCACCCGCTGCCAAACCATCACAGTGGAGTTATTGATCTATATCTTTGGTCATGATGCCTCTCAGCTTGTTGTCCCCTCAGTGGGCCATTGATATACGGCACCTCCGCTTCCAAATGATTTTTTTTTTCCCCCCTTTGCCGCACGTTTATTTTTCTCCCCATTACCCAGCTATGTTTTACATAAATCCAGACGACCCATGAAAGACTCATGATAATCATCTCTTTTTTTTCCCTCTGTTCATTTTTTTTCTCCGACGCTCCATGCACGTTTTTTTTTTTTTGTCCACACACATTTTTATTGTCATGCGCTGTGTGTACAGGTGTATGCAAGTGAGTACACACAACATCCTATGGATTGGTGCACTGCGGTGTCATTCATGCCTAAAAACAACAACAACAAAAAAACTGATTTCATTTTATTTTAATTTGAAACATTTACACCAGAGCGGCTCGTTGGTCCAGTGGTTAGCATGTCAACCTCACAGTGCAGAGGTCGTGGGTTTGATCTCGGATCCGGCCTCCCTGTGTGGAGTTTACATGTTCTTCCCGGGCCTACGTGGGTTTTCTCTTTTTTTTTTTTTTTTTTCCTGTCTGCATCTGATTGTGCTTTTGAGTGTCGATTTTTCTTTCGCTCGGTGCTTAGAGGCTAGCGGGCATAGCTTTAACATTATAAGACAATAAATAGCCATGGATCTCACAGCAAAAATCACTCTAGCCCGCAGTTCCAAAGACTCGGTATAAATCTTTTAAATTATAAATCAATAAATAGTTAATACAATAATAGGAATCTTTATAAATATTTTAAGAGGATGGAGAGAGTGGATGCGGGGGCTGAATTTAGATGCATGCACGTAAAGTAATAGTGGCGCATGTACTCTCATGCAGATTAACAGTGAAAACACGACGCACAAGAGAGGTCGTAGCATGTCACTTTAGGCGAGATTTAGTAAACAGAGCACACTCACCTTTTGACAGTCATTTAATGTACCGTATAGAGGTGCAAAGCAAATTTATTTACAGAACCCATTTTTTTTCCTGCCTATGTATGGTGAACAAGCTAAAGCAGGGCAATAAACATTTACCCGTTGAAAAGGAAACGGATAAATTCACCTAAAAATAATCCACATCAGAAGCGCACGACTTAGGTGCAGTGGTCGTGTTGATTTAGGCTGAATGAGCTTGTGTCCTGAACAGCCGTGTCCGATGTAAACGAGTGGACACCGTATTGCCGGTGGACACCTGTGCTCTAAATTGTCCCGAGGTGTGAGCGCGGATGGGTGTTCGTCTATATGTGCCCTGCGATTGGCTGACAACCGGTTCAGGGTGTCCCCCGCCGACTGAACCCTTGCGAGGATAAAGCGGATCGGAAAATGGATGGATGGATGGACATTTACACCATTATTCAATGTCCAATTTGTTATCCCCTCGTGTCCTTGGCTTGCTCTGAGCTGCTTTTGTTCAGTTATGATAAAAAGCATAGAGGGGCTACATTTCCTCGCTTGATGAATGGCCATAATAACCATAGTACCCGGAGAAAAGCCACGCAGACACGGGGAGAAAATGCAAACTAAGCATTATTTCGTCTGTCCAAAGCTCTCGCGCCTTTCAAAGGCAAAACATCATATTGCACGTTTGGAGTCATTTCACAATTGCTGAGAGTTGAATGATGTCATTGGTCTACTCTGCCCGTATGTGTGTCTTAGTACATTACAATGACCGCCAAATGTCGACATATCATATTAAATAATGGTGCAAGTAATCAAGATGATTACAATTCATTATTTGAATGTATTCACATCTCTCATTTAGCTTTTGGGAGAAATTGGGAAGAAAAGGAGGGAAATCAAAAGTAGGTTTCCGAAAAACCAATGGGTTTGGGTTCAACACGACAGCGTCCTGGAGATGAGTTTGGAGTCGCTGCCATGGCTACAATAATAACAGTTTTGTAAGCTTATGGCTCAGGACGAGCCTTCATGTACGCAGTTTTGAACTACTTGGCTGTCAGAAAAATGAACATTCTCCTGCCGCAAATACTGTCAAGAGGATGACTCATGACTTGAGGAGTCGAATGGTCCGTTATGAACCTTCCCTGACAAAATGCGTTTTCATACCATAAATGAACAAAAGACAGAAAATGGTGCCGTAAGCCTTGATTTCATGAGCACGCCTCCTTTTTCTGCTTTCTGCCTGTTTATCCTCCCATCTTTCTATCTCCCTGACAGCCATCCCCTGAGAGTTAATTTGCCGGAACATTCCCGCTGCACATTGTGATCACCCCGTGAATACCCCCATAAATTCTCTCTGCCTTGGCTTCTCCCTCTCATCCAGCAATGGAAATGACACAGTGGGTTTGACATTTCAATTTGCTTGTAACGGATGTTGGCTATCATGGCAGCAGCCATGCGCCAGCCCTTTCCTGTTGGCTCTCATTTTCACCCGCTAAGGGGGAGGTGGCGTCGGGGGGTGACGCCGGAGCGCGTCCCGGCGTTCACCCGACTGCACTCTCAGGCACTGCCTCGTCTTCTCCGCATCACCGCCGGTCCCCTG
>NW_017805839.1:310530-313106 GCF_001891065.2 Hippocampus comes | reverse complement strand
CAACCGGTTCAGGGTGTCCCCCGCCTACTGCCCGAAGACAGCTGGGATAGGCTCCAGCATCCACCCGCGACCCTTGCGAGGATAAAGCGGATCGGAAAATGGATGGATGGATGGACATTTACACCATTATTCAATGTCCAATTTGTTATCCCCTCGTGTCCTTGGCTTGCTCTGAGCTGCTTTTGTTCAGTTATGATAAAAAGCATAGAGGGGCTACATTTCCTCGCTTGATGAATGGCCATAATAACCATTTACTGAATTAACAGATTGTTTGATTCGTAAATTTGATTTGGGATTACCGGTAATCACATTTGAAAACAATTTGGACAGAATGAAGCGCACGACTTAGGTGCAGTGGTCGTGTTGATTCAGGCTGAATGAGCTTGTGTCGTGAACAGCCGTGTCCGATGTAAACGAGTGGCCACCGTATTGCCGTTTGGGAAAATATCACAATTTACACCGCAGGAGTTTCCGATTATACATCCATCCATTTTCAGCGCTGCTTATCCGGAACAGAGTCACGGGGAGTTGCCGGCGCCTATCCCAGCCGACTTCAGGCGGAAGGTAGACGGCACCCTGAACTGATCGCCAGTCAATTGCAAGGCGCATATAGAGACAACCATTCACAGCCACATCCACACCGTCACTGAGTCGGAACCGATCCCAAGCTGCCCGTACACAAGTCAGGTGCGTGTACCACTACTACACCATCTGCGACTTGTTTCTGTGTAAAATTGGGGTCAGCCATGTCATGTTATTCTCAAAAGTTCATTCACAGGCGAGGCGTCTTGCTGGAGAGTGACATACAGAATGATTCTTGTTTGTATAAATTGCTTCCTTGACAATCACACAGCAACTTTTTACCATTTTTAATGCTGCTGTTAATTTGAAACCCCCCGAAATGTAGCGAACTGCTAAAACAGCTGCCTTTCTCCGGTAATGCCGACTCCTACCTTGGTACGAATCTCCTCAACGCAACACTTGCATGGAAACAAGACTTCAGAATGTCCCCATCTCGCAATTGCAACCTAACTGTGTTTCAGTGGACAGCTTTGCACCCTCCTCTCTTGCGTTCATGTGGCAATGAACTGTCTGTTGTTGCGTTAGCATTTGATGTGGCGATGGTGACAGACACGTCAAATGCTAACGCAACACCTGTTGTGTTCAGGAAACCTGGGAGATTTAACATTACAATAATGGCAGGTTATCGAAATATAATTTAAAATGGCCACATTACATTGAATTTGATGCAATATATTAGCAAAAGTACAGGAAAAATAAATAATACTTTTTTTTAAATAATGCAATGAAATTATTTAGGGGGGCTAAAGACATTTTTAGGGAGGCTGAAGCCTCCCTAAAATAGGCCTAATGACGCCCATGGACAGGCTTAGGATGGATTCTCTTTGTACAGAATGTTTCTTTTACTTTTATTTATTTGTTTTTTTGGGTTACAGAGCACGTCGTGTTGATGCTGAAACAATTGTTCAAAGATTTCTAGCTATGCGTTGGAAAAAAAAAAAATAAAAGGTTTTCCTCATGTTGTAGTTACCAGAGAATGAGTGCACCCTGAAATGAATTGATAATGGCTGTAGTAATCATGAACAGAAAAAAAAATCTCTTTCTCTTTTTGCCTTTCCTTATGTATTAAGCGAAGTAAGACACTAGTGGCACCGAGAGAGATTTTTCGCTGGCTTCACAGTTTGCTTCCGTGGCAATTAAATTGAAGGCCTCAAGTACTCGGCCTAGTTGCACTTCTCTGCTTGCCGCCGGGATGTGCAATTGATGGCAAGCCAGCGTGAACTTCCCACCTGCGGTCAGGACTCCACAATTCATCACAAGCAGGTCCATAGCCCCCATATATTTCAATATCCCCTCGATGACAATGTCTAATCAAAGCATCAGCTGTTCCCGTGCCCGAAAGTCGAGGCACCGGGGTGATACAAAGATGGGCACGCGGTGGCATACAGGTTTCTCTCTGCAATTTGATCTCATCAGCATCTGATTCGGATTCAGGCTCGGCACCATGTGAGAAAAGCAGCCGCTTGACAATCAGCAGACGATCAGCATGAAGGGACATCCGGGGCTTCGTGAGGAGAGCACGGGCGGGAGCAGAATAGGAACCTTTTTTTTTTAATCATGAGATTCAATTGTGCGCCTCTCACCTATCAGAAACGTTTCTATCCAATCAGTCGGACGCTTTACAATATCTACAGATGTATAATCACTGGTTGTGTTAATGATGTGTCGATGGTAGTATGTGATTTTTTTTATTTAATTTTTTTTATTTATTTATTTTTTTTAGTCATTGCCACTACTGAAATTTCGAATAACCAGAAGCTGTTTGATCCGCTGAACCAACTGTCAAAAACTACCCAGACTGGCCATTCTTTTGCTTTACAAATGCCTCCTCAATGGAGTCTGATTTAGTAACTAGTAAATGAATTCTTAAGTCTTGAAACAGCCAGGCTTCTTACTACCACTGCCATGTCGGTGCAGTGATAGCACTGTGCAGGAGCGGGTGTGGCCATTGATAATTCCTGGAAAATATGTTCATTCCACAATTCAATCATGTG
>NW_017805839.1:307426-309416 GCF_001891065.2 Hippocampus comes | reverse complement strand
CGCTGTGTGCACAGTTTGCGTCCGTGGCAATTAAATTGAAGGCCTCAAGTACTCGGCCTAGTTGCACTTCTCTGCTTGCCGCCGGGATGTGCAATTGATGGCAAGCCAGCGTGAACTTCCCACCTGCGGTCAGGACTCCACAATTCATCACAAGCAGGTCCATAGCCCCCATATATTTCAATATCCCCTCGATGACAATGTCTAATCAAAGCATCAGCTGTTCCCGTGCCCGAAAGTCGAGGCACCGGGGTGATACAAAGATGGGCACGCGGTGGCATACAGGTTTCTCTCTGCAATTTGATCTCATCAGCATCTGATTCGGATTCAGGCTCGGCACCATGTGAGAAAAGCAGCCGCTTGACAATCAGCAGACGATCAGCATGAAGGGACATCCGGGGCTTCGTGAGGAGAGCACGGGCGGGAGCAGAATAGGAACCTTTTTTTTTTAATCATGAGATTCAATTGTGCTCCTCTCACCTATCAGAAATGTTTCCATCCAATCAGTCGGACGCTTTACAATATCTACAGATGTATAATCCCTGGTTGTGTTCATGATGTGCCGATGGTAGTATGTGATTTTTTTTTTCGTTTTGTTTTTCCATCATGCGGAACCACGTTTATTTATTTATTTTTTTGTTTTTATTTCATTGGGACAGTGCACATTAATCAACACAAGAATAAAGAGTGTAAATGCACCGGACTTAGCATAAATGCTAGTTTTCAGCCGTAGTCCCAAAGCAGCTTTCTAAAATAGCACAGTGAGACATATAAAACTGTGGTTTTACAGTTTTATATGTCTCACTGTGCTATTGAAATAAGAACCAAATAGGTGAGACATCATAAAACAGACAATACAAACACTTGCGGTACTCATTTACAAGACAATAGACCAGGATAGACAAATCACTTCCAGCTACAAATTTGCTGGCCAGAAGTTAGAGCAAGTCACACCAAGCGGGGACTGCCGCGATGAAGACGCGATTGTTGACAGCCGAAACGGTTCGCGAGGTTAGAGAAATTTTCTTGACACAAAAAAAAAATATACGTCTGAACACCCCCCAAAAAAATCCTAGTCTATCAAATGATTCTATGGTTAATCTTTCCCTTTTTGAGCATAGATACTTGCAAATTTGGTGTAGGTTACATGAGGACAAAGGAAAATCAGCTTTTTCGGTGTGCTTATATGTGTGAGGGTGTGTAGACAAATATAAAAGCGAGTTTATGTATTTGTGGATATTTTTTTTAATGTTTGAAAATATTTTTTAATTTTTGTTTTGTTTGTTTCTTTCGGTAACTAACAAAAATATACGTCTGAACACCCCCCAAAAAAATCCTATTGTATCAAATGATTCTGTGGATAATCTTTCCCTTTTTGAGCATAGATACTTGCAAATTTGGTGTAGGTTACATGAGGACAAAGGAAAATCAGCTTTTTCGGCGTGCTTATTATATGTGTGAGGGTGTGTTGTGCTGAAGAAATTTTGGTTCAATGGAATAAAAAACTATAGACAAATATAAAAGCGAGTTTCTGTATTTGTGGATATTTTTTTTAATATTTGAAAATATTTTTTAATTTTTGTTTTCTTTGTTTCTTTCGGTAACTAACCTTGGTTTTTCCTGGAAAACTCTTGGTGGTTTATACCCAGTTTGTAAAGAAATATGCGGTTTAAAAAAAATATAATAATAAAAGATACCCCCACCCATCACCCCTTCCAATTATTTATACTGGATGTCAATTATATGCTTTTGCGGGCAAGCCCGGCCAGCCCTTACCCCCCCACATCCATTGTAGCTACACTTCATTCTTTTTGTGAGTATGTGTCATTGGACTATTATAAGGCTGTTGGTGAAAGTCCCTACTCAGCACCAATAGAGGGCCAGAAAGTGCAGCCATAGCACCGTGACTATAACGGGGGAGAGGGAGAAAGACATGGGTGGGAAGAAAAAAAAAAAAATCTGATTTTTCAGCAGGTTTTTTTTTTTTTAAGGA
>NW_017805839.1:274491-307132 GCF_001891065.2 Hippocampus comes | reverse complement strand
CCATCAAGCGGCCCGACACATGCGCAAGCGTTTCTCAGTGGCGTCGACAAGCTTCAGGTGATACGCCGCGCCGCCTTTTGGAGGAATTTCATCTTTAACGCTGTTCATCTATTGCAGTGACCTTCGGAAAGTCTTCTTTTGCAACCTTTCCCCGTTCTCAACCAAGCGGAACCAACTGTGATCACGACATTTACCGGCACTGTCGATGTTGGGTGCGCACAAAGGTCAAAGCAACTCCGAATGCCCTCAGGACAACACTAAAGTCACTCAAGCCTGCTTTAGTGTCTGGACAGTGCAATGCTCTCACACCCGCTTAATGCAAACTAGCGGTGAAGCACGCTGAATACCAGCATGTCTAATCAGTCACACGTTGTCCTTATATGGCTTGACGTTTGGCTAAAACAGTATTTAACTTCACTACAGCCTTCAAATATGTTTTCTTTAAAAATAAATCAGTAAGTAAAATAATACAGGGCAGCCCGGTGGGTGACTGGTTAACGCGTCCGCCTCAGAGTGCAGATGGGCAGGATTCGATTCCGGCTCCGGCCTCCCTGTGTGGAGTTTGCGTGTTCTCCCCAAGCCTGCGTGGGTTTTCTCCGGGTACTCCGGTTTCCTCCCACATTCCAAAAACATGCATGGTAGCCTGATTGAACACTCTAAATTGTCCCTAGGTGTGATTGTGAGCACGAATGGTTGTTCATCTCTGCGTGCCCTGCGTGTGGTTGGCAACCGGTTCAGGGTGTACCCCGCCTACTGCCCGAGGACAGCTGGGATAAGCTCGAGCACGCCCCGCGACCCTTGTGAGGATAAGCGGATCAGAAAATGAATGGATGGATGAAATAATACATGAAACTTGCAGTGCTGGAATTTTATGTATCGAGCAATCAAATTTGCAAGTGACAAATATATCATTTCATATATTTCTGAACAAATTCCAAATTCTCTTCAATGTGAAGTTATAGCCCCTGACACCAGGGGGAGCAAGGCAACCAGAAGTTGTCACTGCCAAAGGCTGCGTGTCAGAATATTTGGAGTCACTGCCACTGCAGTCAATTTGCGGCAGTTATCGCGGGTGAACTGCGGTAATTAAAGTCGGCTTCAAAGTGTATTTTCACGTCGCTGTGATAACTATCCAGATGATTATCTTTGCCTGAAAGGCCACCGTGTATTCGGTATACATACAGGTTAGAACTGGTCAAAAGAACCCCTTAAAACCCAAGACACATCTCTGCGGGATATCAAATGCTGGCCCATGGAGAGTTTCACCAGGCAGGGCTAAAAGTTCCGAACACTATCTGCGAACATGGAAAGAAAGGGGGAGGTGCAAGAAAACCGAGGCAGCTACAAAATAGTGTCATTAGTTTTTATAGTTTGCTGAGGAAACCCGAAAAAGCCAGCGCTGGTAAACCATAGCCGTAATTAGATGAGAGTTGAGGGAGGGCATGCTATTTATTTGTCAGCTATGCAATGCCAGCCTTTGGCTCGAGTTCCCACACCTTGACTGTACGTGGGCCAATTCAGGACGCCTTTTGTGCGGCTTTGCAGGCGGGAGCCAAGAGATCATTTGGTGCCTTTTTATGGTGGATTGAACCTGCCCAAGAAAACACAAGACTCACACAGTTACAAGAAAACACCATTGAGCGTAATAATCCCAAGTATCAGTGCTCTGTAATTATTTCCACAAAGGATGTTATGTTTTCACTCAGGTCTCTTGGTATGTTCTTCTCCTTCTCCTTGCCTGGACCCTTTTTGAATCAAATTATATTGACCAAGGAAAAAAAAGATCATTCAATTTTGAGACGTTCTTTAACTCTGCAAGTCGGACGTGTTCGTTCTATGGAATATTGCCCTAATAGAAAGAGCAATAGTAATCGATAAATTGATTGTAAGGAATGCACTCGATTGTGTGGAATTGATTGCTGAATGGTCTTGAAGCAAGTGAGGCAAACCTGAACGCATGGCTGTCACCAAGGGGGGGGGAGGTTGTTGATTTCGTCTCACGTCATTTACATTTTAGAGGCCAACACAATCAAGGAAACTTAGTCAGAGCTGTCCCTTGTGTTTTTGTTCCTCTAAATTTAAATTCCATTTTTTTTTTTTTATGTTGCAAAAAAAAATGTGGTATGCCCATTATAGTTTGAACATTAACTTTTCATTGATATCATCAACAGACCACATCAATCATGCACTGGGAGGTGAGGTGAAAACACGGGCTGGTCAAGTTCCAGTTAAGTCAAATCATCTGCCGGAAAAAAATGTTTTTTTGTTTTTTTTTTTTTTGCCCTGATAAAACCATCCTAAGTATCAAGAGCTTTTTTTTTTGTTTGTCCCTGCATGCAAATGATTCATGACTTCCTCCTTCAGTTCTCTCAAATAACCCCCACCCCACCCTTCACCTTAGTTGTACATTTATTCGGAGAGTGACTAATCAAGTTCAGTGAAGCGTTTCAAGAACGTGTCCTGCTGCTGGAACAGAGGCCAATATTAGCTTCACTTCAAAGCCGTGGCCTGCCCTACCCCGAGGTTAGAGTAGCTTCAGGCAAGGCGTTCGCTGGTATAGGTCAGCATCATCTGGCCTGGAGTGTTTTTTTTTTTCCGGGAGTCCAAACCTGAAATCTTTCACCGATAAAAGGAGATGACTTCGGCGTGAACGGTTGGCTGATTACTGTCCTGGAGCTCCAAATGGTTATTCTACGATTGTTGTTATTTAAATGTTGTCGTTGACCGATTTCCAGATGAATCGTTGTTCAAACAGTTCCTTTCAAGGAGCTGTTGTGAGCCCTGTTGTCACTGTTGTCAAGGGTGGTGGGCCCACCCCCCATTATCATACGTGGTTAGTGTAGTTTTGAATTCATGCAACCATTTTGGCCGGAAAACACCCACAACAGAATTCTGTCTGGGCAAAATCCGGTCTCCAATCCGAACGTATATTGACAAATGATATATCCTCCCCCCCTCCTCCTGCCTCACACACTTGGTTTTGTGTTAATGGGAGACCCTCGCAGGTGGAGGTCTCCTCTTACACAAACACCAGCCTGCGATTGCCTCCACTTCGGGCCGGTAAAGTAATAAATGATGACCGATCGGGTCACACAGTAAATTCTGTCGTGCCGCTTGATGGATAGCTGTGTCGTGGTTGCAGTCTGAGCCGGTAGGTTTCAAACTCACCAGGAGAGCTTTCGTCTGTCTGAAAACTGAATAGAAAGTCTCTCTGGGGCATTTCGTCGGGGAAGCATCACCCTTTGACATTTGGATTTTTTTTTTTTCTCCTCACTCTTCAGATCAAAATATCATTACGATTGAATATTAAATTTTGTTTTGGAAGAATATGGGTGGGTGGCTATGAGAGGTGTAAAAAAAAAAAAAAACGGACAATCGATTTTGATTTGAGGAATCAAATGGTTCCATTTTCAAATGGTAGATCCTTTGAATCTTTAATGAGAGATGCACAGCAGATATAAATGGGCCTGATGTTGCTGATGATTAGTTGTTTCTTTGAATTTAATTAACTCGGATAGTTTGGGCTTTGGGGAGCTTTTACATGTTGCATATTAATAAATATGACAAAAGCTACAGCATATCATATTGAATACATTGATAGATTTTTTTATTTTATTATTGTTATTTTTTTTTGAGAATCGAAATCTAATCGAAGAGCCAGAATCGTCATCGTCCAAAATCAAGTGAGGCCCAACCCTCCATCATGATTTCCAAGCGTGGTACCTCTCACCACCACAGGCAATCACGTTGACCGCCTCCAGGTAGCAGTGTGTAAGAATTGACAAGACTTAAATAAACAGCACATACTTTTTCAGCCGCGGTGACCCCCACTAACAGACGTATTGTTGCATGCACCAAAACTAATCGTTCATGAATAATAAAATACGGGCGGACACCCGATTCCTAACACCCTCGTACTTACTAAAGCTGGGGGTCACCGACCTTTTTGAAGCAGAGAGCTACTTCTTGGGGACTGATGAATGCGAAGGGCTACCGATTTGATACACATTTCTAGGATAACAAATTCCTTTTTACTAACGTGACTGTTATCGTAATAGTAAACGTTATTCATGAATATGAAGATGTTGATGACTTCTCATCGTAATTTAGGAAGCAGGTGAATATCAAAACACAGCATTTTTTTTCTATAAACCTCTGCCGATGTTCATATTTTCAATTCATCCCTTTTGCAACAATCCTAGGAAATCACGATGCCCCATCATTGGTTAACTATTTGTTAGTCCGCGGGTTACTCATACAAAAAGACTGCCTTTGTTTTGTATTTTCTTTTTTTAAAATTTTTTTCTGTCAAGTGAAATCGAGAGACTTTTTTTTTTTTTTTACGGTAGCCAATTTATGTTAAATGCAATCCAAAAAAATATATTTTTTAACAAAAATAAATATGACGAGTCAATAAGGTCATTTTTAATAAAAACAAGTGTCCTTAAGTGTCACAATTAAAAATTGATCTTCCACTACAGTGGGTGTCATTCTGATGTGAAGCAGGGATGAGCGCTATCTGCTCCCGTAACTACTAAAATAACTTGTCATCTAACTTAGTCACTTTTAAAACCAAGTAATCAGGAAAGTTACGTTTTTGCGGTAACTGTGGCAACACCGTTCTCCGTGTGCTACGAATATATCATGACAGTTTGCCTTGGCTGCAACATATGCTGGAGGTGCAGTGCTGAATCTGATGGCCTGTGGTCGTTTTGCATTAAACTGTCTTAAAACACTGCCGACTTCTTTGCCGGATGGACTTAACACTTGCGGGACTCTTAAATGAGTCACTTGACTTCAAACGGCATCGCTTTGAATCGTGTCTTAAACTAAACCGATTCTTTTTGAACGAACATATTTGAAGCTTTAAGTCAAGAGTTGATCGACATCTTGCTACATTAGAACGGGAGTCGCAAGCGGAGTTGTTAATGAATGGCATTTTTCCGCAACGCAAACTAAATCATTTTTGTGGCCACTATAAAAAAAAAAATAAAAAAAAAAGTCCCTCTCCTGCAATAAAAGCCGTGCGATATTATGTTCGTTTCTGCCGGGCTGCGATGTAAATCCACGCTGTCTGCTGCGATTCACTGCGCCACATTAAATTCCTTCAGATCAATTCAACTTCCCAGCTCACTTTACAAACCGCCAGCCATAACGTTGGCTCCCCCTCACCCCTCAAGAGGGGGAACACTCTTATGAGGTAGGCGGCACGCGGTGCTCGGCAGGATCAACGGAAACCTTCGCCAACTTCCCGTCGAGATATGCCAAATAACTGAGGGTAGCGGATTTAGAATTTTATGCACCCGAAATTAGGTTACTGTGCGGGTTGGGAATCTTTGGACGAGAACAGCAATCGCTGATGAATCCTTGAGGGTTTTAATCCCATTTTGCTGTCTGCTTTGCACAATTCGGCAGCTTCATGTCAGGATGGCTCTTGGTCTCTGCGCCTTGTCAGGATTCCGACGTTTTTATTTTTAGAGATGAGATGATCTGGGAGAGAACAGGTGGACTTGGGCCTCTGTTGACAGACAGCAGTTGGATTGCCAGCCCTGCTGCGTGGAGATGTCATTACATTTCGATAATGTCTGATGAAAAAAAAAAAAACATATCCCCCGTCCTGTTTCGCCCGGCTAATTGCACTCCATATGTTGTACGCATTACACGTCCTCCGCGCTATTCTTGTCAAGGTCATTCGCACTCTCTTAGTTTTCACATTCACAGACCATTAATGCTTTAACAAGCTGTAAGCCATATTCAAATATCAATTATTGTTTAGTATGCACTCCCATTGAAACTACAGCACAGGGGGAGGGGGCTTGGGGGTGGGGTGGCTGTTATTGCCAAGCTGAATAGGGACCAGGTGTCCACCCGGAACATAATGGGACGTATATGGAACTTTTTTGGGGTCCGTTCAGTCATTTCCCCTCCCAACAACACCCGCGGAGACTTGAAGAGGTAAGGTGCGTGCTGAAACCGGCCTAAGTAAATTCCCTTTATGACACTGCTGTGACATGTGCATCTGTGATTTCACACACATAATGTGAAATTTACAGTTGCGGGATTGAATGTCACGCGGGCTGTGATGAGAGCAGGGGGTAACCGGAGCCCCCGGAGAACAAAGCTGGCGTTTTGGCCTTGCCCCCCCATCGGCCCCCGACCACTCCCCCACCCCCGATGCGCATGCCTCCCCGGCCGCCACCCCGCCCTGTTGCTCTTTACAGCTGTGGAGGTGTGATCCGGGCACGACGCTTAGTCGTATAACAGTTAAGCGAGCGCCGTGGCGCTTCTAATGGGCAGAATTCCTAATGACCAAAACACCTGGAAGTACGGCAGCGCAGGCCGACTGAGATTTTAAATCTCAAGAGAGCCCGATGGGCATGAAGCAAAGCGGTTGGGTCCGGAACAGAGGCTGCTCCTGTTCCCGTGTCCTAAACGAACAATCGCGTCATTTGAATGAGCGTATCTTTCGGCTTTGCTGTGGAGGCGTATGCCGGATGGTCACGTTGGGAAGAGAGAGGCCCGCGCTCCCTTGAAGTTAAAACCTGGATTAGGCACGCTCGTCCCTCGGTGTCATGTTCAATAGCGGACCTTACCCCCCGCAAATTGATCCCTCACACTCCCCAACAACATTAATTCAGATCTACATAGATTATGAGCCTATAAACTCAAGTCAATTGCGCCAATAACTTGAGAGTCTCACATTATATAGATCCATCGTGAATGAACGGATTGTCTTACATTGCCAAGACTCCAGTTTTAGTGTCAGTAGCGATTTGTGGTTGATGATTTCTCCTTTGAATGGAGGCTGCGTCTACTTTTACATTGTTTGCTGGTGATTTTACAATACTTTGTTCATGTTAAAATTATATTTTTTTAACGATGGCATCAAAATATCAAATTTGAATAGATTTTGTACGAAATTATTTTTACCGTACATTTAAAATGCAACATTTTTGCCCCCAAAAATGTTTTGTGAATAGTCGGTATATATTGCAGTGGGGTGGACATTACATGCAACTATGCAAATGAAAAAGGGGGCAACTTGGCGTGACTTCTTGCGCAATTAAACACATTGTTCATTTTACGTAGTTAAAAAAAAAAATCTGATAACCATTGTCTACGACAGGAAACAAATGACAGATATTAGATTAAAAATAAGTACTTTTTTCACAAAAGTCACTCCAAGTTGTTTATTAGATTTGCAAAAGAAAGAATGCGAAAGGAAGCTATGCATCTCAATACATACATCGAGGAGAAGCGTTTTCACCGCCTTTTCTCTCCATGCTACATGTTGACATCGTTTTAAAGCAGTTGGAGTATAATATTATCTTCAAAGCGTTGATTCACTCATAATTTATTTAAAACAGCAATACAAATTTCACAAGAATTATCTTTTCATCTTTTCGTTTTTTTTCCCTCCCATTTTTACAATCAGCTCCTCTTGATTTAATTCAGGTACTCTTTAGAATTACTTCTTCCCACATTGTGCCCACTTTTCTTTGTTTGCATTTCGGTTCACTGATGGATGGACTTCACTTCAGACCGAGCTACCTACTCTACCAATAAGCTGGCAACACCTGGTCAAAACAAGCCTTGTTTTCCCATTCGCCACCTAAAGAAAAAAAAGTATCTGTTATTCCACCGGCGAGTTGTAAAGCTGCAATAAAATGGTGACATGGCCCCTGTGCACGGCAAGCGTTAAGACTTAATATACTTTAACTGTTCCTTGTTTTGATGTCCCATATGCGGTGAGATTTACAAGCCAAGTCAGAGTATGTTTGAAAATTTAAAGCCATCTAAAATAATGGAAAAGATGGGAAGAAAAAAAAACATTTGGTTTGAAGCAAATAGACTTACAGTGCTTGCTAAAATGCAAAGTTTCAGCTACAACTGCCTGACGTCAATTGTCGTTTTTTTTATTTTTTTACCCCCACCAAATCATTTAAAGTGTGTGTGTGTGTGTGTGTGTGTGTGTGTGTGTGTGTGTGTCTATCAATCTAGCTAGCTAGCTATCGAGCTATTGATCTATCTATCTAGCTAGATAGCTAGCCAGATAGCTATTGATCTATTTATCTAGATTATATGAGAGAGAGAGAGAGAGAGAGAGAGAGAGAGAGAGAGAGAGATCCACACACACTGTTTTTTACGTTGGTAAAAGTAAATGAACGTAAAGCAGTACTCTGTATTGTCTATCTTTCGTTCATTTGTCCCGTCGTCATGTAAGAGTTCACACCATGGTTGCGATGTATGCAACATGTTAAAGGGACTGATCAGAGCGCTTGCACACGCAAGTACTTGTGTAACACAGCTCGTCACTCCAAAATTGTAATGCTTACCAGCTCTTACAAATTTCACGACAGCAAGAAAGGAAAGGTCTTCCTCCGCCACAACCTTCTCAAGACTCTTTCGAATGAGATCCAAATGTGCCGGGCGAAATGCGTTTGGTTGGACTGATGTAACTTTACACTGCAGCCACATCATGCGAAGTTGTGGTTGAAACAGATGTCTAAACACACACAACAGTGTTGACAGGCTGAGGCCCAATGTTTACCGGTGCAGGGAATGATGCTGCTTGTGGGGGAAAAAAAAAGTATGATTGGAAGTATTCTACAAGTACACCCCCTCGCTGCCCATCTTTAAAACTCGTCTTAAAACAAATTTGTATTCTTTGGCTTTTGACTCAGCACGAGATGTGATTTTTGGTTTGACTGTTTTTGTGCTTTCTACTGTCGTTGTTATTCATTTATTGTTTTATTGTTTGTTGTTGTATATTTTGCCGCATGTCCAGCACTTTGTAGACAACGGCGATGCTTTTAAAGTGCTCGAGAAATACAGTTGAGTTGAGATGTGGATCAACCTTGTGCTGATCAGAGGTTGACTGTTTTTATGCATTTCATTTTGTGGCCACTCTATTTTTTTTTGGATAATTCACGTAAATCTTTATTAATTTTAATTACAAGTCAGTTGTATTGCCCCAAAATTTCTCAGGTTTAACAACTGCAAGAGTAAAGAAGTTTAAGGATTTGGGCCAAAATTTAAAGGGTACTTTAGTTCATCGGAAGTGGTTATCTCCCCCCTTACCTCCAAATAAGAGAACACTGGAAAATGATTTTTTAAATGTCAAAATTCACCAAATATGGTTGGTAGTGATGAGGTTTGTGAGAGAAAAATGTGCATCAATGTGTTCATCCGTCTTCCCCCATGATGCACGAATACCTTCCTCCAGGACCGCATGCCACCAACGTCGCAGACACATTGCACTCAGAGAATTTAGTTTTTGCGCAAAATGCTACATCTCGAGGGAAATAATCCACCCGGTGAACGTGCTGTGGTGATAACTGAATTTCATGACATCAATTTAATTTCGTGACATTTGTCAAGCATCCCCAAACGCTCTAACACCGTATTCACCGCAAAATTAAGAAAATTCTGTTCCGATAGACCTCACCGTATAAGAAGTCAGGTAAAAATAAAAATAAAAAATCCAACTGACATTTTCATTTCAGAATTCCCAGCCATATTAAAACCTTCCAAATTAATGGCATCAATGACGCTAATATTGTTAGTTTGTGTATTTTCTGATTGGAAGACATTGCTCGTCTATTCTTCTTCCAACATTGGAGAAATTCCATTCAAAATTTGCAATCCTGGACGTGGAAAATGATCCATACATATAATCACGGTAATCAACACAGATGATGCTGTGCGTGATGAGGTCCGAAATATTCAGTAGAATATGCAAAAATAATAATAAAAATAATTAGCCGCTCGGTACACCTCCAATTGTGGAGTATTATTTCTTATTATTTTTCATTTCACTTCATCTGACTCGGTGTCTTACTTTCCAGAACAAGCATCATCACAACAGCTGTCACTCCCCATTAAATGTGGTTTTCCTGTTGCGTCCGAAAAGGAAATGGATATGGAGAGAAATGCCCTTCACTATCAGCTCGGCCGTGATTCGGTAGAGACACTCTCGCCGCAGTCAGCATAAATTGGGCTCGACATGGGCAGTTTTTTGCTTTTTCGCAGAACTTCCCTCCAGCTGTGGCCTGTTCACACCTCATTGTCTCCGTACACCTCCGCGCACACTGGTAATCAGCGGTCTCTCGACTTCATTTCTCTCTGCGGCGCTCGCAGCCTTTGCTTGGAAGGAAGTTTCACAATTCAACTTGTGTGGCCAACCCCAGAAAAGAGGCCGAGTCCAAAGTCTTTGCGTTAACTCGATCCAACCAATCCTCGGTGCGAGGAAGACTGTACGAGACAGGACAACGGTGTGGAGACACACCAGACGAGAGAGAAATCCGATTTATTATCGCCCTAAAATGAAGTGCAGATGTGAGCTGGCGGATTCTTCCTTCTGCTGCCAATTATAGATGCTCACGCAAAGATCTGCCTGCGAGAGAGCTCACACATAGCGGACCGCATGTGCATGCGCCATGCTTGAAACGGATCAAATCCTGAGCCGTGTTTGGGCTGCGAGTTTAATTTTCTGATTATTTTTCGCTGCCCGCGAGGAATCATGATGATGTCCTTCAAAAAAAAAAAAAAAAAACAACAAAAAAAACAAAACATTATTTTGTGATCTCGAAAGTAATTTCAATGCCTCCAGCTTTTTTCCCATCCTGCTCATTGTTCCACCGTTGCCGTCATTATGTGCTATTTCAAGTCGTTACTGTAATCACCAAACCGTCCTCTGGATTTAGCCTAATCTGTCAAGATTTCAGAGGGGGATTTCATTGTTTAGAGAGAGGAAGATTTGAACTGGATAATGGCGCACATAAATCATGAAGGAGATTCAGGGATGAAGCGCCGTTTCATCCGGCATTGTGTTGTTTATGCACATCATCGCAGAGTCAGGGAAAAATGCTCTTGAATCGATGCTCCCATTTCTTCGCGTAAACAAGACATTAACATCATTTCAAGATTTAGACTTGATTTGGCGCCAGAACCCCGCAACTCCCTTCGAGTGGGATCCGGCATTTCTCCCATATTGATGACTCATCCGACCACGTCAGTTATCCTAATGATAATCAGTTTTCAGACCAAATTGTTTTTGGGAAAATCAACCAGCCTGTCAGCTGGACAAATTCGATTGTTCCAGGATTGAGGCGGCATGCGCAGCCATTTTACAGCATCGCGAATGCATTTGGACACCTTTTAACGCGCTTTGCCCGCCTGGTAGATGCCGCGACATCAATAGTGAGGACTCTCGGGAGGGTTATCCCGTCATTTTTAACTGTTTATTTTAAAATTAATGTGAAGTTTGTACAGCTATGCTTCACATTTTACTGTGTGGGGGAAATTTGGTGTAGGTTTGACGAGTGTTCTCCCAAGAGACGTTTCATTGACTGATTTATTAATTGCCCGGACTCTTAAAGTGTCACCGCTTCCCCCATGTGTTTATTTTAAGTTGCGTTTTACACGACCGTGATCCCTCTACTTCAAATACTCCGTATTTCTTCTGAGATGCCGACAGACCCGCACTTCTTGGAATCCAGACGACGTCGGCGTCTCATGGAAAGCGAGTGAATCAATTTCCAAACTCAAATTCAAACTGCTGTCAATTAAGCCTTTATTCGCAATGTTTAAACATTCGAAATGGTCATAGAAGTGTGAAAAATAAGTTTAGCGGTGTGCAATAAAAATAGAAAATTGTGTTTTTTTTATCCTTTTGATGCAAGTTTGTAACAGGAAAGTCAGCAGGGATGCTAGCTGTGATATTTACTAAATTGTGCTTTTATTGTTCTTAAATGGCATCCAAAAGGTGTTTAAAAAAATACATCCAGTGTCCTCAATAGTAAAGATTAATTCATGTACCATGTTCCACTGAGAATCAAATTTGACGGCCGGGCTATTTTCCCGCAATTTAAATGTTGCGGCATCTGATCGAGCTTCATCCGCCAACCTAATTAATATGCTTCTTTTAAAAGCACAATGGAAAAAAAAAAATCTCCACCATTTCAAAAAGTTATTTTTATGCACGGCATTATCACAATTATTTACTGCTTCAGTCATTTAGCGCGGATGCATTTTTTTTTTCCTTGTAATGTTTTTAAACCGTGATTAATGAGCAGTGCGTTTTGGCTTCATGAAGGATGACTGTGCCTGAGCGTTGCGTCCAGCCTCATGATAAATGTGGCAAAGTGACGACACAACATGGCCGACCTCATCAGAGGTTAATATGTTGGTTTACACCAAGTTAATGATTCGTCGGGCAACATAAAAATAAAGTGCTTCCTCATTAGTCTGTTTATGAGAGCGCTTTCATTTTGATAGACGACCTCGTGCTGCTAGCTAGCGTGGCTAGCCCGAATGTAAATATCTCTCGGCGTCCAATGCTCACACCGACTGAACAACTTGTGAAAATATTTACAGGATGCCCTAAATATTAAAACTCAGACAGGTTTCGGCTGTGTTTTTATTGAATGATAATTCGGTGCATTAACGCCAAGCTTTTTCATCGAGTGTCAGGCATTTGGGCGTACAGTATTTGGTGAGGGGCAGTTACTATGTGTCCACTTGTTACGGGAAAGTCAAAAATGTTAGAGAGAGGAAAGAACGATATGCAGGGTACAATAACTTGAAGTTTGCAAGCGGCGAGTCTATAAGTACCGTGGCTTGCGATTATCACCCGTGATAAGGTTTGTTGGCGTCATAGCATCTTCTCCTTTGTACAAAATGATGACGATTCTCAGCAGTTTAACAACAGCCTCTCCTCTAAAAGTCACCAGTCGTCGCCTCCACGGCAGCCAGTAAGCATCATGAAAATGAAATGAAGACGAGTAGCATTGAACAGGAGAAGTCCGGGGTTAAGCTATCAGTAAACGTCGTCACAAAATGCCGGAGCATTTTTTTTTTTTTTTTTTGTATTTTTAATCAATTCAGCTTTGCTAAATGACCATCCAACCTGATATTTCTGTGATGTGCCATTCTGTACACTGTCGTGACATCATATATTTAGCAATTCACTGCCTCAACGTTATACTAAATAAATCAAAACTGGGGGGGGGGGACCCCAAAAGGAAAACAAACGTGATTCAAAAATATTCCAGAAAAGAAAATGTAATGAAAGTCAAAAGAAAAAAAAAAAATCTGGTGGCGCGTTTGTCGTGTCGGCTGAGACGTAAATGTTCCTGACCAAACCAAAGTGTTCCTGAGAATATTCCTGAGAGCTTGTGATCGATGTTGGATCTCTCATTATGTACAATAATTTTAAGAATAAGGACTTCAGCGTTCACTTTGTTCGGCGTGCTGTTTTAACTGGGTGCCCCTCATTAGTTTGACATTAGCAACAATCAAACGGGCTGTTTTCAAGTGTAGGAAATCATCAAGGTCAGTATTTACTTTGCGCAGCCTAGTTTGTGCCATTAGAGCACCTCAGCGCTAATAATTATTTCCCCCAAGTTGATATTACAAGAGCATTTAAAAGCTTTGAGGCCCTTTGACTAACTGGTATTAACTGCCGTCAGTCAGGCTCCACTCATCAAGCAAATAAAGCGGATTATGAAGATACGAGTGACCCGCCGAGCGAATTGTTCAAGATATGAGCTCGTCTTGATGATTTTTTTTTATTTATTTATTTGGTTTTCTTTTCTTTTCGGAGGTGGGGTGGAATGCAAAGCGCCATCGACAGGCTAACAAATAGCATCTCTGTGGTGGCGTTATAACGCTGAAAGCAAGGACTAGGACGAAAACTCGACCAAGTTGAGCACAAACAATGGCTGCCCGAGATACGCTGATGCACTGCTCCCTGGCAGGACCCCCCCCCCCCCCCCCCCCTCCTATTTACTGCAGCCCATGGCAGGAGCCTACATGGCTGCAAGAGGCACTTGACCTATTTGTCGATGTGTGCTTATCAACTGTCAAACAAGTAATACGACTACGACTGCAGATTTCTTCATGAATTACAATACTTGCAATTTGCGTCTGGATGACTTCAATATACCCCCCCCCCCCCATTTGGGGGCCAAGTCACAAACAGCAGAAGAAGCTACAATGAATTAATTTGGATGCACCAACTGTTTGATTCTCTACATTCTATTAAGAATTGAATTAATAAAAATCAAAGCGCCACTCTACCGGCTTGCAAGACAAATATGGTCAAGTGCTCGATTGATTGAACTTTAACCTCGCTAAGAAGAAGTTGTATCTCATTTATGTGACTCAAGACATCCTGCTAGCATTTTTTGTTCTTACACTTGATACCTGCGAAACCTCAGCCAGCGTCGTCCGCCGAGCATTTCAGCCCCTTGGCTGTTTTTATGACTGGCATTTTTCATGAGACCACAGTGGTCCTCTGCGCCCCGAGAGGTCACGCGGCCTGACAGCCAGCGGCCAGAATGAATGGCTCATTTCCGAGCTGCGGCGTGATGGAGCAGATACGGTGGCTCGAGCCTTTCCTCCGGGCTGTGAGTGACGAGCCGAACACACGGAGTCAATATGTAGCGTGTCCCACCATCTACCAGTTACTACTACTTGGGTTATTATGAGCCGCTTCTGAGGGACAAATCAAAGTCAAACCTCCCTTAAAAGTTTTATTCACTTGTAAATGGAGGAGGGAGCTGGTATTTTTGCCGCCCTCCGAAGATGTGGTTGATTTCATTTTATATAGAGTGAAACAACGGGCTACTTGCTAAGCTCTGAGTGAAAATGGCCGCCGTCCCATCTGGAGATGACGGAGTGGGGATTTGTACGAGCCGGCCCCGCATATCCTCGCTGTCGCCTTTTATATGTTCATCGGGAAAAAGAGGCAAAAGGCGGCTTGACTGGCTCTGAAAAGCGCAGCAAGTCAGCCCGGTAGCCTTGATGCATTTCATGAGAACTTGAAGCCATCGCCATTGCACGGCCCACTTGCAGAGCGGGGCCTCCTGCGGCCACAACCTATCTCTGGTTTTCATCACGATGAGACCAGCACGCACGGCTATTAAGGAAAGGACAATTATTCACGCGTGCCATCACATGTTTGCAAACACACAGTAGGCATGTGTTTTAAGCCTTAAGCATGCCGAAGAGACACACACACACACACACACACACACACACACACACACACACACACACACACACACACACGCACGCTTTTTGGTCTACTCTGGATGTTAATCACTGTCAAATCAAACACAGAATCTTTTCTCTCACACTGCAGCGAAGGCCTGGGAGCAATCAAATAGTGGCACTGCATAGGCCGTCTGAACCCTGTTTTCCTGTGCGTCTGCACCCATGCAGCAGTGATTTCTCCCCAGCGCGCTAATAAAACCTCACTAATGATGCCTTCCCCCGCCTCCGCCCCCACCCACAGTCTGGCTTTGCCGCCCGGCCTCTCGGTACACAAACCGAGGGGCTGTTTTTTTTTTTTTCAGGTTTTTTTTTGTATGAGGGAAGCCGCTATTCTTTGCTGTGATGTCATCCTCAGCGCCCACTTTGAATCCCGCCCAATCGCACTAAGAGCTGCCAGAAGAACACAGCTGCTATTTCTACCTCGTTTCCCACCTCCATTCATACCTTCATTTCACGTGTTTGTTTGTTTACTTTCCAGGCCGTAAATTTAAATTATGGGCGCCCCACACGAGCTTGGAATCTGTGGGTGGATATTTTTATAAAGCCCCCCCCCCCCCCTCCTAAAATATACTGCTTGTCCAATTACTGACACGTTAACTGCCTCTCATCTGGCGCAGCGAGTGGACATTAACTCTGTGTTTTTCGAATGACATGATTCGGACCCAGTGGAGGGATTATGCGTTTCCTTCTGCAGAGCTTCCTGCGTCCAACTGAGAAGGAATCTGACACACACTTGATAAATTGCCCACTTGCAACTATTTGAGGCATCAGCAAATATTTCTTACCGCAGCTTTGCCTTGTCAGAATGGTGACTTTTTGTGCTTTGTTTTGTTCGTTTGAACTGTATTATGCTTGTTTATGAGGAAGTGCAAGAGCGACGGAAATAGAAACGACATTAAAAAATATCCATCATGGTAAGATGGCGAGGAAACAGAAATGTGTTGTTGGAGTTACATGATATTGATGAATGCGTGAACAGTGTTGGGCAGGTCGCTTCCACTTATAAGAATAAGAAAACCTTTATTGGTCTCACAATGGAGAAATTCCCAATTTACAGCAGCAAAGTTATAAAAGGAAGAACGTAGAAGAACAAAAAGTATAGGAGCTGCTGTAAAGACAGCCACTCTCGCCGCGCCATCTTGAAGTCATAATAATATAATAACAAAATAATACCACACAACACATAAGACACAGATAGTCAGTCAATCTTAACCACTTTTCCGCTTATTCTTTGTTGTTTGAAGCAGTTATAGATTTATAAATTATTTCCAGTGACTTGCATTTGAAAGTTTCGTCTGTGTAGTTACGTCCATTTAAGTTACTTTAAAGTTGTTTTTTTTTTAAGTCAGGGATGAATTGAATTCATGATAATTTTCTCATTTTCAAAGAAAAATGCAAAATTTGACAACCTGGAATGAGGATCACTCACTATTTAGTGTGGGGTATAATTTTAAATGTTTCGACTCTATGGTGAGAGATCACTGCCTTTGGTTAATATTTGCATCAATGGAAACATATTTTATTTTTCAATATAAATATTGGTACTGATATTTGGTCAAGCAATCCAAGACTGTACACCACAAGTACAATCAGTTGTTTGTTTTAATTTGAGTGATGACTGAATCCTTAAAAATGATCATTTCTAACCTGCAGCTTGAAGCATTAATTGCCACAGCCACAGTTTGCTTTGAAAATATGTGCTATTTTTTTTTTACCGGGCATGTCTGCTTTGTTCAACAATAAACATAAAAAAATAGATGCATTTTGCCCTTTTGGGTGAAAAATGGTTATTTGTAAATGCCCCTGTGGGCCACCCCCCCCGGCCCCCCCCCCCCCCCCCCGCCTTTATCCAGACAAACAAGCACACTCCAGCTACAAAAAGAATGTTGCGATTGAAATGTACATAAACCCTTTGTGGGCTATCCTTTTTCCAAATAGTAAATACAAGAAGAATGATGAGTTCCACTGAGGAAGAAGCTGTCACAAAATAGGGCTCCGTGTTCATCATTCAAACACACACGCAAACACACACACGCACACAGTAATTTAGGGGGGAAATGACCCTTTGCTCATTTGAAAGATATCCAGACAGGCTCTTGCAACACCTCGTCAATTAGATGCCATTTGTCTCCTGAAATGAATGACCCGCTCTCCTTTGTGCAAACACTCCTTATTTAGCCATTCAAGTGGTTCACAGCGACAGCCGCTGGTACTTCATTTATAGAGAAATACACGATGGCCACCGCACTTGAACGGCTCATTATGCGGGTTTATTTGCCGCACTTTTGCAACCCTCATCGTGCAATTTCGAGACATTCGCTTGACTGCAGCGGTCTCGTTAAGTTGGTCAAAAAAAATCATGCTTCGTTGCTATGGTCTACAATGGTTCTTGACTTTGCAAGTCGTATTGACAGCTGCTTTTCTGAGTGGGCGAGTGTTTAACTCCCCTCTCTTTTTACCTCTTAAATCATGAACCGAGGGGGGAAAAAAAATGTCAACGAAAGAATGCAATAGATGAATAGAGAGCCACATAAAAAGAGGAGAGGAAATAATCCCCAGGGTAGCACACAATCCCATAGCCGGGGTTAAGTGCTAGGATTTCAGTCTGTGGGGGATTTGGGGGTCCCCGCGTCTTTTAGACCTCTGTCCCCAAAAACTGACCCTTCATCCACATGTCTCCCTTCGCTTGCTCATTCACACACATCCATAAGTGTATGTCGTCTTCCGCCGGCTCCGCCCCCCTGTCTTCCTATGGTTCCAATCATCTGCTATAATCACAACGATGATATACGGGTCCCATTAAAAGAGAGGGGCTGCTGACATGCGGGACAATAGCCCCTCACAGCATGTCCAGGAAGCCTGCCCATCCAGGTGCACTTTCCCTTCGAGGCCAAGCCACTCTCCCTCCTTCTCCTCGTCTGCCTTTCTCACCCTCTCTTCCCTGTGTGAGCCCATTTAGCGACGGGGGGGTTGGAGATAGGAACAGGAGAGGAGAAAATGGGGGGAGTGGAGGAGTTGTTGGGCGGGGTGAAGGTGGATTTGCAAAATAGAGATTTAAGGGAGAAGTGTGGGGGTAAGGGGAGAGGTCAGGTGTGTTGAAAAGAGCGGACATTTGAGCAGCGGGCGACGCGGAGGTAGTGAGCGCGACACAATGGTGATAATAAAAGTCTCCCCTTTCACCCCTTCTGTGCCTCTCTTTCTCTTCTGGTTGCGCACCGTCTCTCCTCACCTGACCTACCGCAGCGCATCACGGCACACGGGCCACGGTGAGAAGAGGGCGGGGGCGGGATAGCTAATGGGACGGGACTGATGAGGACAAGTACAAGGGAGTATACATCACCGCTCGAAAGTCATTTCGACCGGTACCCGCACTCGGCTCGGTATTAAATGAATGTTTATGTGCGTGCATCATTGCTCATGTTGGAGATGTTTGTCTTTATGGAAGGAAGCGGGATGGCAAAGCGGTTTGTATGTTCCACGCATTGCAAACAAGTGCATGTTTAGTTCATAGAATAGTTTAAGTGTGGCCTTCTCAAACATTTTAGATCCGAGGACCCGTTCCAGGGGACACGTTGTTTCGAGGACTAACTCAAATCCCTTCCACCCATCAAACAATGACCATGTGCACCCCTATATGCTGTGGGAAGGGAGTTTACAAAAGAGTTTTGATAAATTAGCAATTTCACTGATCGTGCATATTATTTTTCTGACCACTTTCGTGACTATTTTCCCCAAAAGTAAGTGACTATTGAGTTTGAACTCCAATCTCAGAAAGGGGCAAGTGTAGTTTAGTGTATAGCTGCGTTCACACGTGCACATTTCTTCCGTCGTAGCGTCGCAAACGAGCATTTGCTCTGGAGCAAATTTTTAAACCACCTCCCTGAGGTACATCAAATTTGGTCCGGTATAAGCTCTTTAGTGGAGCTACGTCGGAGCAAATGTGCACGTGTGAACGCTCGACTGGCGCAGCTTCGGTGCAGCGTCGGACCAAACGTTGCCGTGTGAGCGGGGCTTATAAGGGACTGCGATGCGGTGTTGCTCATGGGGCTGCCACGCCCCCAACGCAACTGATAATTTGCGAACCGAAAGTGAACTGCGCTTGGCGTCAAAACGGACGCATTTCTTCAAAATTCGTAACAACTCATTATGATGGAAAAATCTTAAAGCTACTTTTCTGTGATGTCACGTGAATACGGAATGCGGAACAGTGAGCGCACGTATCACACGCTCGTACGGTCGTCAGGGAAGCGGAAAAAAAAGGAAAAGAGGCAGCATGGAAACAGTTATTGCTGCATGGACACAAGTGTGGGTTGTACTGGAGCCGCATGATAGAGTGACCTACTGACGATGACAGACCGGCCAACGGACAGTTCCAAAATACGTAAATCTCCAGTTATGACTGTACACAGCCAAATGCGAGGCCAGAGAAATCCACAAATCTTGATTTTGGCTGGACTTTTCAGAAACCTTAGTTTTCACTTAAATTTTTATGGGGATGGGTGGATGACAGGGCAAACCGCAGATAAATATCTCCCGTTTGTGAAATACCCGGCTACGTGTTGACAAGGCCTTAAACTACCTAAAAGCACATCTAACGTGTGGCGCAGATAGTATAATCCAATTTTGGTGGATTTGATCCAGGCAGACAGATTTGGCGCTCTGCGGACGTGTGTGGTGTATCTCATCTATTTCATTCATAAACGTGACAACACCGTAGGACAATCCCTCTGACTCACTGTAGAAATCAATTGATTGAATGAATTATAATTATGATCATCTTAAAAGCAATGCCCCTGATGCTCGTGGGTGCGATGTGCCTCCAACTGCTCATGTCACATGCGTGGCCGATTGCATCAGCCGCAAGGGGAGATCTTGCAGCCCACCTGCCAATGTCATGCAGGGACCCCAGCATATCTAGTCCTTTTTCTGTAATGTTAAATACGCCGTGCACTCTGATCGCCCTGATTGGAATGCAAATGGCGGATGCCGCTAGGATTGGCCGGGAAAAGACCACTTCCATCCCACAATGCTGCACAAAGGTGCAAACGCCCCATTACACCCTATTCTACCTGTGCGAATTTGAGCAAACTGCCAAAAAGAAAGTAAACTCCATCCTTACGCACTTTGCACTCCGCTGGGAATAAAAATAGGGTCCAAAGTGCCAATTTAAATCTTGTGAAATGTAATGTAATTGTTATTATGTTTTAGTGTTAACGGTGATTAAATAATTTTACCCTTGAGGATCAAGTTAAAAGAAATCAGATGTGTGAATGTGTGTGTTGCATCTGCGCTGTTTGTATTTCTTTCTTTATTTATTGTATTATATTATGTTAGATTACGTGATAGCCAAGCAGATATTTTATGGTCTCATGTTATATCAGCATAAGCGGGCGAACATCTGCAGCACAAACACAGAAACAGGAATTGTGTTGGAAGACAATGGCTACATGCTTATGAACTTTTGTTCAAAAATAAGTTTTTAAATTTCAAGTGCCGTGGGTGCTGAAGTCGGGCTGGAAAATATTCTGATGCGGCTGTTGTTCTTTATACATGGGCGGTGTGGAAACGCTGCGTGCATCTTTTTGAAACATTGTCGCTGCGAGCTTTCCTCGTGAAGTTTTACTCTTCAATTACACTCTGTTGGATAGAGTTTAACACAATAGCAATAATCATCTCCCTTGGATTTTTTGTTGTTGTTTTGGCTTGATGTGGTCTATTAATTTCCTCTTGTGAAACGGAGTCACATGTTTTCCATTAGTACAGACGATGTCTTCCAACGTGTTTCAAGAATGCAGAGCTACTCGTTTCAACTGCAGTTTGGATTGTATTTATTTTGTATTTTTTTGCCAGTATAATTAATCACTCCAGTAATTATCCAGTGGGGAGGCTCTCCAAGGCAAAACCAGGAGGTGACTTTTTTTTTTCTTCCTCAACACAACAGTAACGTTGCGTTCTGATGAAATATAACCGAGAAGCCTTTCACAGTGGAAGGTCCGCCTGCGTACTGTAAATCCCGCTCTGCTTCAGTGAAGCGAGGAGGCATGTGGTTCCTTCCCTTTTCCACTGCTGTCACCAACACTTGAGGGCCACCACCAGAGGCCCGAGGGCCTTCCCGAGCTCCACCGCACAAATCCCCGCTTCCCGTCATCTAGCGCACGCCGACGACCGTACCTGGTGCTCATTGTGTGGTCCACGTCCAGCAGGCTACACTAGAAGCAATAACGTCTTTATGATGTCAGGTGCAATTGATGCCACTTTTGGGCAAAAAAGTGCTCCGCTGCACATCCTTCATGGGACAGCGCCAGCGCCGGTGGGGTTCGTATTATCTTGTAAGAGAATATGCTACATCGCAATCGCAATATTTGATCTGTCCTCTATTTGCAATGAAGCATGTCTCCAATTTTTGTGGGTTGCATTGAATCCAAACTCTTCCTTTTCTGGACCACCATAGTGCTGGAAAATAGTACAGTGGTTAAACTTTTCTCTTTTATTTTCCCCCACCTGATGTCCTGCAAAATTCCCATGAATGCACGATTGTAATGTTTATTGCAGTGGCTTTGGGTGCATTCATTGTTTACATCCAGCTTAGCGCACACAAACAAATGCATATCCGCACTCATCCAGAGGCAAACCTGTAAATGCACTCGCAGGCTGACAAGGAGTCAAGCCGACAGGCCGTCCAACCCTTTTTTTTTGCTTTTTTTTTTGTCCGACATTACCCGTAGCCAGTCTTGCAGAGAGCATTTGTCACGACCAATCACAAGAGCCAGTGGAGTTTGTTATTGGAGCTCCCATTTTGGGAGCGGGGGTGACGGGACGCACCGCGGTAGGTCATGCTGACAAAGCCCTGGCTTGTGTGTGTGTGTGTGTGTGTGTGTGTGTGTGTGTGTGCGCGCATCGTAGAGCAAGTGTGTGGCACACTATTCATATTGGACCTCTATCCCTCATTCTCTTGAAGCAGAACAGATCCTCTGGATAAGCTTACACAGCAGGAGAATCATTCCCCTTCCCGTGAATTACGGACATACGCACATGATCATTTATCACTATCCTGTCTCTGCTCCTTCGTCGTGTTATTTCTTCTGTCTTGATCTCAAGCTGAGGTCAATACAAAGTGCAAAAAAACAAAAACAAAACAAAAAAAGTTTTTTCCTCTTGATCTTACTTCCCCGCTGCAAATGAATGAATGTCCTGAGTTTTACTGCTTTCTTTGGGAGCTGAAAAGAGAATTTTGAAAACATCAAGAAGGCATCTTAAATCGCTGAGTGATTGCACAAGAGAAGTAGACTACACCAAACCCACCCATTTATCCATTTTCTATTCCGCATGTCGTCCCGGCCACAGTTGGACTCTGGACAGGTCACAAGCCAATTGCAGGCACATGTAAAGTAGCAACCAGCTCTCGCGCATGGACAACTTAGCATCTTCAATCAACCTAACATGTTTTTGGAAATTACCCGGAGAAAACCCACGCAACCCATGAGGGAAACATGCAAAGTCCACTGAGACAAAATAGATGCACCACTACCCTGCAACCAGCAGAGGTGCTGTTGATTCAATCGCAACTAAGGTGCTGTGCAAAGAAGATTATGCTTTGACCTATGCTTGAAACTGTGAAAATCAATTCTTGGGAAAACGATTAGGGTTGAAATTATGAGGGAAAATAAATCTTCCTCAATATTTATAAGTAACCAATAAAAATGAATTCATTTCATCATTACTGTTCCCCGGTGTTGAGTAGCATGTGAATGCTTGTTGCTTTTTTTTTTTGTTGTTATTGAATAAACACAAAAGACCGAATCTCATGAAAGCCCGTTGTCTCTTCGAGATGGAAATTACCATTCTTTAATCGAAACCACACTGACCAGCAAAATCGCCTCCAATAGAAAGCAGTTCTTAAACCTGCGTTGGAATCCATTTGCATCTTATTGAGTGAGCGTCACTTCTGAGACTAGCTCCCTCCCTAATCTGAACAAACGCTACTTAAAATCATAGTGCGATTGGATACGCCACATTCTGACACATGGCTTTCTTTTTGGCTGTGTGTTGAGTAGCATGTGAATGCTTGTTGCTTTTTTTTTTTGTTGTTATTGAATAAACACAAAAGACCGAATCTCATGAAAGCCCGTTGTCTCTTCGAGATGGAAATTACCATTCTTTAATCGAAACCACACTGACCAGCAAAATCGCCTCCAATAGAAAGCAGTTCTTAAACCTGCGTTGGAATCCATCTTGCATCGTATTGAGTGAGCATCGCTCCTGAGACTAGCTCCCTTCCTAATCTGAACAAACGCTACTTGAAATCATAGTGCGATTGGACACGCCACATTCTGACACATGGCTTTCTTTTGGCTGTTTTTCCCTTTTTTTGTGTGTGGTGTGTGTGATATGCCGAAAGGAGGACCATGTGGTAATGATTTGAAGTCAATAAAGCCTCCTCTTGGTCATGGAATTGCAAAACATGCCACCCTAATGTGCGCCAAAATCCTTTTAGAACCTGCCAAAGTGGCAGCAGTCCAGACTGCCCCGAAATGGCGGCATTTTGCTGTCAAATTTAGGAGAGTCCAGTCCACGTGTCATCTTGTGTACTTGCACCTGTTCGACCTCTGAACACCAATACATGTACAGATTTGTTTTTTAAATTTCTTTTCTTGAATATTTTTTTGTTGCTGATAAACTTCTGTGCAGCCTTTTATCGAGATATTTTGAAAATAAGTGGTCTGACGATTGACTTTGCGAGTCTACTTACAACAGGGGTGTCAAACAAATTTTAGTCGCAGGCCAATTTGGAGTTACATCTTCCCTCGGAGGGCCGTTATGAAATCAGTCAAGGCAATTATATTAGCTTGTTTAATATAATTAATGACTAAAACAATTACTGTTCAAATGAGTGTAAACAGGGTGACAAAATTATTGCAAAATCTCAACGTTATTTGACAATTTGACATTTCGGTACAGATTTTAGCAAGGTGACACAAGTGATTTGCTTTCGCGGGCCACATAAAATGACCTGGCGGGCTGGATCTGGCCCCCGGGCCTTGAGTTCGACACCTGTGATTTACAGTGTGCACCCCTCAATTTTCTTCTTGCACCCTTAAAACTTTAGGTTTGGCTACTGCGCCTCCCCCAAATAAATAAAAAGTGGGTTCGTCTGCCCCCTAGTTTAAAGCCAACATTTGCTTCTCGCTTCTGATTTTGGCGGCTCGACTGTCTCAGTTCATGAGAGAATCTCCGTAGATTGCAGACTGTACAGATGAACCTTTCCTCTGGCAATTTGCTTCCTGAGTGTTTTGATTGATGCGAGCATGCCATCCCCGAAGGAAGGAAGAAAGGCAGATTTGGTGCAAGCCTATTGAGCAACATGTGCTTACGTATCCGACACAGGAGGGCAGTCTTTCAACACTTCCCTCCGCCTTCGGAGCGGATCTCCCTTCTGGTTAGATGTGCTTGCTACTGGAAGACTTTGTCTCACAATGGCTAAGAGTATACATTGCTCACTATTCTCTTCTTCATAATCATGTTTTGTTTTGTTTTTCTCCAACGGATGGTCTTAATGACTTTTTTTTTCTCCTTTGCTTTCAATTTGAATGTCCTTTGCTTTCATACGCTTCACTCCTTTTATTTTCTTTTCATCTGCTGTTTTTGAATTCTGTCGGCCAGTTCTCCTCTCCTCCACCCGCCATCTCCATCAGCATCCCCGCCGCCACCACCACCTGGCTGGAGCTCCTATTAATCATCCTGTCAGTCCAGCAACACACGCCGCAGACATGCCAGGAGCTCAGCTATACTCATTGCAACAAAACAAAACAAAACAAAAAAAAAATAAAATGTGGCCTGTCACTGGCAGGCAACAGGAGCTGAAAAGGAGGAGAAAATGTTTTATAGCAGCCCTATTCGGAAAGAGTGATTCCCAACCCCTGTGATGCGGCACTTTAGTGTGGCGCGAATAATCGTCAGGTGTGTATGGTGAAATTATCCGATTTGACTTTTTTCTTCTTTCATTTAACCCTTTCATGCACCCTGTAACCTGATGACATGATCATCTGTCCACTGTAGTAACCACTGTCCCTGAAATGGTTAATTTTGACACAAATTGTTGAGCTACAAAACAAATAATACATTCTGGATCATTTGTCGACAGAATAATCTGTCCACTGTAGTAACCGCTGTCCCTGAAATGGGTTCATTTAGACAAAAAATTGTAGAGCTACAAAACAAATAATACATTCTGGGTCGTCTGGGTCAGAAAAATAAAAACCTCTTTCACTACACTGAAAAAAACGTTTTGGATGAATTGACTTAATTTTATTTTGTCAAGTGCACTAAAAAAAACCAAATCTGGTCATATCTGAGCTTTTCCAAGGCACAGCAATGATGTGCTATGTCGATGTGAAGTCATTGTTGGACACCCCCCGCCCCCCATCTTCTGCCTTATCAATGCCAACAATGAGGCGCTCTAAAACAGCCACTCCAGCCTGAAGCCCGGCTCCACGGGGATATATGAAATGAGAACAATTTCGATTGTCAGTCCCAACTGTTTTCCAAACACATCGGGGAGGGGAAAAAAATGGAATGCACCGCACACCAAACGCTAAGTCAGGCTAGACAGCCGGGCCTTTGTTGACTTTGATCGAGTTCAATGTTCAGCACAATTGAGCAGTTTGAATTTACAAGTGTTGTTTGTCTCAGTAAAATGTATGAGGCCATTCTCCCTTTTCCCTAGAAGTTCCTTTGCTGAGTGAAAGAGTAACTTTTGAAGAGGTATTGGTGACAAAATTGCTGGCTATCGCTCAGTAGCGCCGTACTTTGCTGGGCGTACGCGTGCTGCCGTATGAGGTTAAGTTGGAGTCATTTGTTGTGATTTGCAGAAATCCCTTTTTGGATTGAGCTTGTGCATACCTCGGCCTGTGTAAGCACCAAGAGTGGTCCCTTTAGGCTCGAAGCTATTTAGGTCTAAGCTCATAACGCTACTGCATCAACCTTCCTTACAACTTGGTTCTGGCAACTCTGAATGGGAATAAGCTGGGAAATTGTCTCTCAGGGCAACACGAGACGATCCTTGCCGTTCCTTTTTCTCAGTATCGTCATTGTCTCGGGTGTGGGGGGTGTGGGGGGGCACTTACGTCATCCCCCCCCCAACATGCGAAATAATGATCACACTCGTTTTTCTGTTGACTGCGGGATCCGGAGCGTTACACAATCTGACTGTTCAACTATCATGTTGTTGTGAGTTTTTTGTTTGTAAATCCCACCAGAGGCCTTCTTGCAGTCTTCTGACATTCGATTTCATATTTCACAATCACATTGCTCCGCTTTTTACAGATCTTGCAGAATAGGAATAGGTCACGCTTGCGCGGTTGGATGGTAGCCCAGTAGCAGTGTGAGGTGGTCTCAATAGGTGCGGCACCAAATCCCAGTTCAGATCTTTACAGGAGGTGAGAACACGAATCTGCTAAGGGATTTTCTGGAGGGGTGGGGGGGGGGGGCGGGGACCAGGTGCTGTTTAATTTGAAAGGGACGCTGAGGGGGTGGCGGCGAGGCCGCCCTCTCCGGTCTACACCCGCTGCCATGCCAAGCGGGTGTCAAATGGATGCTTGTGGGCTTGGCCCGTTCAACTGGATCTGTCGGCAGTTGTTAATGATAACACGTCGATAACCGGCCTCGCCACTTGATGCTGCCCACATGAGACTCTTGTGGAGCCTGCCAAATGGTGTGCGCGAGCACGTGTGTGTGCATGTGTAGAACTCATTTGGTGCTAAAACTCCTCCACATACTGGCCTTAATCTGCAGGATGGCGCTCACTTGAGTCTCACTTCTAATTGTGTGATCATCACAGATTACTCTTACTAAGTATGATCTTAGATGGCATTTTAACAGGCCGCCTGGGTGAAATATATCTGGAGGGCCTGTGTGGTGCTATTTGAACATGGCCCTTTTAATTAGTTAGATGATAGGCTACCTCAATCTTTGACTGAGAGGCATGCTTTCATTGTTGTTTTAAAGATGTAATGATAATAATAATTATTATTTTCATGATACCGTGTTATTGCATTTATAGTTTTACTCATTATGAAGACAATGACGACTATTACTACCACTATAATTATAATAATTATTATTATTACATATAATTTTTGTTATTATTATAATTATATTATTATGAAAACAAGAATTAGCTGTAATAAATGGATTTTAAGAATATTAGTGCGTAAATCGATATTATAAAATAATTACTTTTTTAAAATTGTTGATTTCCGTTTGCTTTTTTTTTTTTTTTTTTTTTTATCAGCTCAAGATTTTAAAACAATGCCAATAAAATTCCATAATCGTCCCGAGAACAATGAAGGGGAGCAGATAAATTGAGATTATTTGGCATTTCGTGAGATTTGTACGTAATATCCAAAATTGCTTTCAGGAATTCGGACGAAATAAAAAGGTTGAAAGAGGCGGGTGGTCACAGTTTTGAATCTGTTTTTATGTTTTTGAAATTAAACTTAATGATAATATGAACGCGATTTTTGTAGTCACACCAAAATAAAATATGTCTGAATGGTTGTGAGTTTTTTTTTCTTCGAAATCCTCCTCCGGGGGGGAAAAAAAGGCCTGAGGCCCTGTTGGCCTTTCCAATCTCTGCTTGTATTTGATCGGAATAATAATGTGACAGCGATTTTAGTATGAAATGTGTGTACACGCGCGTATGTCCGAATGTGTGTGCGCGGGAGCGCGCTTGTGCGCGCGTGCTCTCTGGCTGACTTGTAAAATATGACAGGCCATTTTCAAACTCAAAGATTAACATTGTGATTCCCAGTGTCCCAGTAGACAGCGTGATTGATTACATCATATTCCATTAAGGTCATTTCGACATCGGGGTAATTTTCGACTGGAGCCTCCGGGCCATATTTTAATGTGCATTTGTTTGGCGCTGCTGTCGCTCGCTCGCCTGCTCGCTCGTCTCATCGATAGGGAAATAGATGGCGACATTAACGAGCGATTAATTAAAAACAACAACATTAATGACGATGGCACTGGCTGCTTTGCCTTTTGAAAAATGATGCGTCCGACTATATTTTACACTCGGACTTCACATTTAAGACCCCGGACTGCCAACTGTGTATGATTTTGTTATAATAGGCTTGTTTTGTTTGTTTGTTGTTCTTTTTCATCACAATTTGTGCACGCTTCGAGATGCTTGTAAATGTAACGTTGTGATCGCTTTACCTTGCAATGAACGATTTTCAAAACGTAATTTGGATTTTTTTTTTATTCAAACAAACGAACATATATTATTTTAATACTCCTAGTGTATCACATTTAATAAACGCCCTTTTCCAAGATGGTGATTAAATGAATACACATGTAAATAAATAAAATTAAGTTAAAAACACAGTATAAATTCACCAAAACCGTTGGTCTGCAGAGTGTGGATATATATATATATATATATATAAATCGACATGGAATTTGGTGCAACAAATAAAATAAGACAATACCAGTGATCAGACTTTTAAGTCGTTTATTTCAAGTGTTTACCTGACATTCAGTTTGAAGGGTGTGCAATTACAGTTAGGCGAAGAAAAGGAAAGCCCTCGGATTGTTGTGGTCCGTGAAGTACAAGGTCCTGAACGGGAAATGTCTGCGCGCGTGCGCGCAAAAGTTCTTGTGAGCGTGAACGTGCTTGAGCGCGCGCGTAAGTGTACATGGGTTCATGCATGCTTTCTGTTCCTTCGAGTCTCAATATTTACATGCTGCAGCACAAATGGGCTTTGGGCGCGCGCACACACACACACGCTTGCGCTTGGCTGCAGTGACGTGCGCGCATTCTGACGCCCGCGAGCGCGCCTCATGTGCGGGCCTTTGCAGCGGGTCGTCTCACATGTCCAATGTGCGCCGATGTTATCTTCACTCAGTCTCTAATCCAGAAAGCCGGGGCCTTTTCCACCGCGGATCAAGCTTCGGTTTCGCTCTGTGTGTGCGTGCGTGTGTCGACGTCACCGCAGTCTTGACCGCATCAATTCGCAGCGAAAAAAAAAAAGAAAATGCTCCCATCGGTTCCTCCTCTTCCTTCCCCAACACGCACACGCACACGCTCAACGTGGTATAGTGCAAAATAGTGCCGCGCACTATTTTGTTGCGCGCGTTACTTTTCGCGATGTCCGGTTTAATTGGGTCCCCAGCACGGAGGTGCGAGGGCTCCTCGAAATCGGATTGGTTTTTCTATTAGGGGTCCCCAAATTTTTTTTCAATCTTTGCGAACACGTGTATAATAGCGAAATATGTTTAAAAAAATTACTAACAAGCAAGCAACAAAAAAAAAAAACGATTAGTGAACCTGGAGTGTTAGAAAAAAAATGAATCAGTCGAAAGCCAACAAAAGCCATGTAAAGACTCCCAGAAAAAAAAAAAAAAAGTATTTGCAGGATTGTCGAGGCCCACAGGCGGAGAGTTTTTTTCCCCTCAAAATTCATGGCTGTGAAACGCAGGTTGTCGGCCGTTTTATTTTGGAGCTGCTATTTGTGGTGTGTGTGTGTGTGTGTGTGTGTGTGTGTGTGTGTGTGTGTGTTGGGGGGGACTGAGTGGCGGTCGGGGGGGCAATTTAGGACAATCTCCAAGGTGTAACCAATCGAATCATAATCATCATAATAATAATTAGGACCATGATTAGAATTATCGTAATTCTCATCTTGTCCTAATGATGTTGATGATGACGATTCTTATGAAAGACGTCACTAAAATGATGCTTGTTGCCGTAATATGTATAATATGTATTTTTTATTGTTATTCTTCCAAAAAAAAAAAACTTTTTTTTCGGGGGCTTTGATTGTTTTCCTAAGGAACCCTCATTTATCTTGGCAACAATTTCCCCTGCACGTGTCCTTGGGTTTGCTTTTGGCTCCGATCGAAGCCTCACCTTTGGCGCAATACCTGACAGGAGGGCTTGGCCTCTTTGGTTTTCGTTTGTCGTGTGTGCACAATGGCACCGACGTCGGGTAGCGCAGGCACAATTTGTTCATCTATGAACTACAAAATAATAATACATCCAAATCAAGAAAGAAATCCAAGAAAAAGGAGTGTTGCGTTTGTTCAATCTGTCCGGCAAACATGCAGTGTCGATATAGAGCCCGATGCGAAAACGAATCAAATTTAACATCATATCGAGAGTGTGCACATGTTTTTTTTTTTTTTTTTTGACGAAAAATGTAAATGTATCCCCTCTTCAGGCTAAGAGCAACAAGGACTGACCACGAAGCCTCTCTTCCCGGGACGCCCCCAGCTCACTCTGGCCTGCCTGCCTGCCTTCCTTCTTTCCAGCAGCCAAAAAATGAAAAGGAGGAAACACAACTCGGTCCAGGCGAAGGTCGAAATGGAGTGCGAGCGTTTTCTTGCCAAGGTAATTAACCGTTAATTGGGCGTCATTTGTCCGAAGCAATGCAATAGAAAGGTGTTGGTGGCTTCATGGACCTGGCCTGCAAATATGAGTGTAATACACACACACACACACACACACAGAAAAACGCAAACACACCGGCCGCTAAGTTGGTTTCTTCTTTCATTCACTGTTTGTCTAACCTAATCGATCTCGACCCAGTCAATCGATCAGGACAACGGCTCATTGGCAATCCCACGCAGTTTTCTCGCCCTCTGAAGGGCTCCAACAAAACCTTTGCGCAGCACATTAATTTTCGCATTAGTTGGTCGACCTGCCTTTCTTTCGTTTTGAATTGGTTTTTGACTGGCAGAATTTATTGGAAACGCCTGTGTTACCAAATAAATACTGGGAGGTTGAACACCCCCATTAATAAAGTTCTCATATAATATCAAAACTGATCATTATTGTATTTAAAAAAATAATTACGTGGGTGTGCAAGTCGTGTGTAAGTGTCAAACGTAATATTGTGATCATGATCATACCTCACGTCATTGTTTCGAACTGATCAACATACCCCCCCCCCCCACACCCACCAATATTCCAAACCAGGCTCCCGAGAGTATCCGGCAAATAATCGCTATTGATTAAGATTATTGATTAACGATTACCGTCCGCATTTCACGTCCACTCGTGCCGAGGAAACATCCCAGGGCAATTTCTGCGCAATGTGTTGAAGCCCCCTTTGAGTATTTCAAATCCAAGAGTCGTGTCAATTGGTGAAAATAATAATATTATTATTATTATTATTATTATTATTATTATTATTGTTGTTGTTGTTGTTGCTGCGAAACGCCCTTTTTAATATTATGACTACAGCCACCAACATTACGAATAACGATTCTTCTCACAATAAGAGCAATACCTGCATATGCATTCGGTGTGTTGCGGTTACCGAGCAGCGAATGGATGTATGCGCGCCATCCGGCAAACTGCAGTCGCTCCATCATCGCAGATCTTTAATAGGCTCCAACACAGAGCCGCCTTTATTTAGCCAAAAGCAGACGGAAACCATTCCCATATGACATGTAGGCTACAGGCCCAGGCACCATGTGGAGCCCGGCCCACCGCTCGGGTTCAAATGCACGCTGACAGAGTTTTCTCACATTCTGCTGTATGGAACAATCGAGCAATGATAACAATAATAATAATAATAATAATAATAATAATAATAATAATAAAAATAGAATTGTACGTTTAAATATAATCAGAATGACAGTTGCATCATGCATGCAGGCAGAAAAAAAAGACATTCTACGTTTTGACATATCTGAAGTTAAATATTACCTGGAACTTGGGGACCGCAGTCGAAGCCAAATTGAGGGTACTTAATTCCTGCCTGCGGGACACAAACAACAAACAAACACACAGACAGGTGCAGAGTCATGCTTACGGCAGCCTGCAGTCCACTTCCCTTGCACGCACTTCTTTTTTTTTAACTATGTTAAATTTTATGTATTAGTTACGACAAACCAAATTCTGTGACGCTAACAGAATGTTTGGTTTGGAGGACGAGGAGGAGGAGGAAGAAGAGGAGGGGGCATGCATGCGTCAAACAGCTGCTGGCTGCTGCATTGCTACACACGCACAAGAAATTAGCGGCGGTCCACCCCCGCCCCCCCATCCGCCACCCCCCATACACACACACACGCGCACATTTTTTTTTTTTTTGCCAGAATTGCTTTGCAACCAGTCTGCAAAATAATGAAGACAATTTCATGTTAATAAAAAAAACATGAATTACACCTAATAATAATAATAATAATAATAATAATAATAAAGCTCGACTTCTTACCTGGTGGCGTGCACGGGCCGGCTGCAGAGAAGCACGTCGCCAACTAAATGCACGCCGGTGCTGGCAGCAGCAGAGCTGGGTGGGCTGGAAGCTGGGGCTGGGGTGAGGGTGGGGGTGGGTCAGTCTGGAACAGAAAAAGGGTGACCGCAAGAGTACGGAAATGTAAAAATGGATTGTTTTCCAGAAACCCACACAAAATGAAGCCACCTCTTGACAGATGAGACTGACAGACGTTTCTTTGCGCTGAAAGAAACAAAAACAAAAACATCGTTTGTCCACTTTGGTTTAAATACCCCGCATTCTATTTTTCTCTTACCGAACCTTTTCGCCATGATCCCGTTCTCTGAGAGAGGGGCCGGTTT
>NW_017805839.1:231963-254522 GCF_001891065.2 Hippocampus comes | reverse complement strand
GGGGGGGGAGAAGGTGCGGGTGTGAGGAGAGAGCAGCATGTGGAGGAGGTAGAGGAGGAGGAGGAGGGGAAGAGATAAGTGATCTAAAGGGGAGACGATAGGACAAAAAAAAAAAAAAGTGATGATGATGATGAATACATTGGAAAGTTTTTTGGCCCCGACGAGGGTGTCAGATTGAATGGGGCTGTGCGCATGTGCGAAGGTGTCCAAACTGACAATGCTGGTGAGATGAAGATAGTGTTGTTGCTGCTTCTGGGCTCACGGTGGACGACGAGAGGAATCTACAAGGCGACAAGATGAGATCCAAGGCGAGAGCAAGAAAACTGGCCAAAAGTAGGTCCCGCTTTTTGTTTTGGTCTTTTCCTTCCCGGTTTGGAAAAAAAAAAAAACAAGGAAAAAAAGTCGCGCTTCTTGTGTGTCCCTGTCCGGTGTCAGAAAGCGGAGATGGGGGCGAAGCTCTTCCGCCGCGCTGATAAACTTTTTGGGGGCGCTACGTTGCGGCTGCTCGGGCTAGTTTGTGTGCACTTTGCGGTGTTCGCTTCCCCGAGCAAAACTTTGACGCCGGTGCTTCACCGCGCTCACGACTCTGCGGCTTTCAGATTCGCTCTTTGCTCTCGCTCGAGCTTTTTGCTTTATTGGTTCCTGGAAGTTACGCGAAACTCGCCGAAATGCAGACGAGTGTTGTTCTTCTTATAAATAGAGGCTTTCCAAGTCTTGTGAAAGCACACCATTCCCAACTTGTAGAATAGTGGGCGCTGTGGTACTGTCCCACGGCGATGACCATTTCCTCACCGAGGCGTGCATTTTATTTTATTTTATTTTTTTTAAAGGGGGGGGATCAATATTTTGTGCGTCGTTTGTTTTGCATCGCTCTCCGTTTGCATGCACGCACATATCGCCCCCCCCCTCATCTTTTTAAACCCCAAGGGTACCCCCACCCCACCCCCAAGGGAGTATCAATCAATAACTCAGACAGAAGCAAATAAGCACAAATTTATATATATATAATTTGATATATACACACACACATTGCCTATAGTTGTTTTCTGTCTGTTTTCATTGGCTGTCGTGTTTCTGATATTTTATCCGCCTGTTTGCTTGCGCCGTATGTGAGCATTTCATTCAAGCGACTCATTAAGAAGGTGATGACCTAATGATGATGATATAAGTGGCCTAATTGTGTGTAGGCCTGCTGGCAACCAGCACTGTTTGTGAGATTGCATTTCAACACAGATGCACATGTCCCAAATTTAACAGAAATGCAATTAATGCAGCGTTGGATTTATTAGTTGGATCTCGTTATTTTAAATGCTGATTGGAAAAAAAAAAGATGATCATTCTTGGTGCCCCGAGAAGCTTTTTTTTTTTTTTTTTTTTACTGTAACTGGCAACATTCACGGCATTTGATGTTGGCCTGAATGGCTTCATTTTGTGGAGCTTTTTTGGCATTTCATTCATGACTGTAAAACAATACATCCAACAAATCTGCACGTATTATTTTTTTTCCTGACTTTGTTTATGGCCTAAATGTTATTTTCCGGTTTACCCATAGACTGAGTAAATCGTTCACCTTATTTTCCCCAGTCCACGATCTGCTGCCTTATTCTCTTATTAAGCCCCCGTTCGCGCGGAGCCATTTTGAAAGTCTTAAGACCTAAAGAAAAGGGAAACAGCTAATTGCCGCGCTTAGTGTAATTTCTTCAACACGTGTGGAGCAGAGCGCTCCTCGCGAGCACTTAGTCCTGATCTGCAAACAGCCCGAGTTGATAGTCTGTTGATCCCGGTGCTAATGAACACAAATACCTGGCTTTGGGGAGCCCTCCTTGCGCAGCCCCCCCAGATCAACGAGTGTGCGAAGGTGTCCAAACTGACAATGCTGGTGAGATGAAGATAGTGTTGTTGCTGCTTCTGGGCTCACGGTGGACGACGAGAGGAATCTACAAGGCGACAAGATGAGATCCAAGGCGAGAGCAAGAAAACTGGCCAAAAGTAGGTCCCGCTTTTTGTTTTGGTCTTTTCCTTCCCGGTTTGGAAAAAAAAAAAAACAAGGAAAAAAAGTCGCGCTTCTTGTGTGTCCCTGTCCGGTGTCAGAAAGCGGAGATGGGGGCGAAGCTCTTCCGCCGCGCTGATAAACTTTTTGGGGGCGCTACGTTGCGGCTGCTCGGGCTAGTTTGTGTGCACTTTGCGGTGTTCGCTTCCCCGAGCAAAACTTTGACGCCGGTGCTTCACCGCGCTCACGACTCTGCGGCTTTCAGATTCGCTCTTTGCTCTCGCTCGAGCTTTTTGCTTTATTGGTTCCTGGAAGTTACGCGAAACTCGCCGAAATGCAGACGAGTGTTGTTCTTCTTATAAATAGAGGCTTTCCAAGTCTTGTGAAAGCACACCATTCCCAACTTGTAGAATAGTGGGCGCTGTGGTACTGTCCCACGGCGATGACCATTTCCTCACCGAGGCGTGCATTTTATTTTATTTTATTTTTTTTAAAGGGGGGGGATCAATATTTTGTGCGTCGTTTGTTTTGCATCTCTCTCCGTTTGCATGCACGCACATATCGCCCCCCCCCTCATCTTTTTAAACCCCAAAAGAAACAACCCCACTATTTTTGTAAACTTTGATCTGCAAATTAGTCGGTGAGATGCCAAAAACGTGATTCGCGATTAGCCGAGTACGATTATTAAAGTCGACTCGTCGACTGATCAATTCATCTCAAAAATATTGTGATATTCATTTGATTTACTTTACCCATTTCATAATTCATATTGTTAGCCACTTAAAACACTTGAATGCAGCTCATTAGCAGTAATTAGCAAATGAAGTAAGGGAATGAATGTCGGTAAACGAGGAAATTGGCGGGAACGCACAGAGAAAGAGCTCTGGGCCAAAAGCAAGAAGACATCTGCTGGCCGCTGGGCCACCGCGCCACCACAAAACAACCTGCTGCTAACGCTCTCTCACCAACACACACAACCAAATTAACAGTCATGCGTACTCACCATGCAAATGCTCAGCAGCTTTTTTTTTTTTTTTTTTTTACTGTAACTGGCAACATTCACGGCATTTGATGTTGGCCTGAATGGCTTCATTTTGTGGAGCTTTTTTGGCATTTCATTCATGACTGTAAAACAATACATCCAACAAATCTGCACGTATTATTTTTTTTCCTGACTTTGTTTATGGCCTAAATGTTATTTTCCGGTTTACCCATAGACTGAGTAAATCGTTCACCTTATTTTCCCCAGTCCACGATCTGCTGCCTTATTCTCTTATTAAGCCCCCGTTCGCGCGGAGCCATTTTGAAAGTCTTAAGACCTAAAGAAAAGGGAAACAGCTAATTGCCGCGCTTAGTGTAATTTCTTCAACACGTGTGGAGCAGAGCGCTCCTCGCGAGCACTTAGTCCTGATCTGCAAACAGCCCGAGTTGATAGTCTGTTGATCCCGGTGCTAATGAACACAAATACCTGGCTTTGGGGAGCCCTCCTTGCGCAGCCCCCCCAGATCAACGAGAATGGACTGCGGACAAAAAAAAAACCCAAAACCAAAAACAAAACAAAACAAAAAAAAAAACAGAAGGCCATTTCTGCATTCAAAACGAACGAGTGCAACGTTTGAATGGGACGTACTGAATCGTCAGTTGTGCATGCACCTCGCGTGCCTGAGTGTGACTTGCTAAATCCTTTTATTTTGAAGCAACTTATTTTCCTTGAGCTAAAGTCAATCCAAACAGGCATCCTCGCCAAAACGAAAGGCCGCGATACTTTGCCTCCACACGTAGCTTGTGTGTGTGCGTGTGTGTGTGTGTGTGTGTGTGTGTGTGCGCGCGCGCGCGCGCGTGCGTTTTAATACGACCTCACATTGATTTAAACAATGTTTTTGGCCCCGTGAGGAACTACAACTCAAATAGTTCCTTGTTTGAGTCCTACAAAATAAATTAAATACATTTATTGATACACACACACACACACACACACACATACAGTACAGTAAGTATGTGTGTGTGTGTGTGTGTGTGTGTGCGCGTGTGTCTGCGCGCGTGCGTTTTAATACAACCTCACACACACACACACACACACACACACACACACACACACACACACACACACACACACACACACGAAGAACGGACAAAAGAGCAATAAAATGTGTACACAAAATCTCTCTCTCTCTCTCTCTCTCTCTCTCACACACACACACACGCACACACACACACACGCATTTAAAGTAAATAAACAGGAACGTGTTCAATAATTGTGGCTGCAACTTAGCACACACTATTGATTCACAATAGCTTGCTTAGTTAGTGGATGGATGGATTGATGATGATTTTGTGTGTGCGCATGTTGAATGTGTACAAAACTCCTCCCATCGCCCTCACACTTTATGAAACTTGGTGCATACTTTTACGACAGTTTTAAGCACAATGGCGATTGTTCTTGAAGGTGAAGCTGCTCTCTTGAACTTCGCCCATTTGACGATTGATTTGACGGAAGTAAAAAAAAAAAACAAAAAACAAACAAAAGGCCAGAACGTTTTCATATCCAGTGTTGAATCCTGGCTGAAAGTTCCCCTTCTCTCACTTGCTCGTGTGCCTCATTTCAAACTCCGTGCGCGCACACACACACACACACGCGCGTGCGCGCGCGCACGCCCTCTCGCCTCGCGCGTTTTCGAGGGAAGGGGCACTTGGCATGTTTTGTGTCAGTAATGTAACGAGTCACTTTGATTTGCACATGATATGTTTTATATGATCAACTTGTGGTCGCCGTCATTATAGTCTCGGATTTCACTGGTTTGGTATTGTCAAAATGAAAACCAACATGTTGCTGCATTCATGCTTGATATCACGCTGTGTGCTCTTTGTAAACATCGGTGTCATTTGGTTAGAATAGAGCAGCGTTTCCCAACCTTTCTCCAGCCCAGGCACCCGTTTTACATTAGCAAACTCTCACTGCACACCACCGGACAAATATGCACCAAAGTCATTGAAGTCTGGGCCCGTTGAGTTGAACGCAGTGCTGATATGGGCTACTTGCTGGAAGCCGTGACTTATTCCATGACAACAGGTGGATACGCAGGCTTAGTGTCCTTTCTGTCATCCAAAGGAAGAGCGTTGACTTGTTCTGCCTGTCACTATAAGGCGCAGGCTTCGACAGATGAACAAAGATTTGTTTTGTTGATCATGAAATAACGGATCAGCCCACCAAACAAACGGGCTGTCTGCCAAAGCAAGCGTGTTGTTTTCATTTGTCGCCCTCGACTATTGACAAGTTGGGCTCATTTTGGGCATTCAGGACTCGCTTGGTCCAGATTGCACCAGTCCGTTTTATATTGCAGTTTGATTTATTTATGTATTATTATTATTATTATTATTATTTTTTTTTTTCTGCTGGGGGTGCAGGTTCCTCATCCTGTCACATCTGCTCATGTTATATGGAGCCGATTGTGGATTTTGGGGGGCCTACAGGCTACTTCCCAAATGTGTTACCAGAGGATTTATGAAGGAAAAAAAAAATCAGTTTCCATGTCTGCTGAATAAAATCTCGCTCACCGCGTCCACACTTGTTGTGTTCTAATCTGTTGGATCATATTAAACCCCGCAATGATTTTGCCACTTTGTAAATTGTGAAAAGCTAACTTTAAAAAAAAAAATTTAAATCTTGAATTTGAGTTAAGTTTTTGTCGCGGTTCCAGTTCATCCAAAGTCGATCTGGTGTCTGGTTCTGCAGCATATGGTCTTCATTTGATTCCCATAAAGTGATACAAATACAGATGAATTGCTTTATGTAACCATAACTTGAGATGGATTGAAAGAGCAGATTCTTCCCACTAGAAGTAAATGTCCAGGTCTCATTTCTACTCAAATCCCCATTGCCAGCTTTTGTGGTCTCCTTCCTTCAATTTTGGCTAAATTACTGCAGAGAACAATATTTAATATAAGAGAATGATGACTCACCTGCTCTCACTTCTGGCTACACATTGATTGGAATATTTTATTTTGACTTGCTTTTACAAGAGTTCTGCTTTCACCCATCCACTGATGTTATTTGTCTCCAAGAAAATACTTTCATGGTGATTCAGTCACTCTTCTCCTCATGCTGCTGCCGCTGCTGCTGCCGCTGCTGCTGCTTCGCTCATCATAGATTGGGGGGACTCGAAACTGGTCACACATGTGCCATTGAAGGACCCCCCCCCTCCCCCCCCCCCCAAAAAAGCATTTGAGACAATACAGTGAATGTCTGACCGACAGGCACACATCTACAAAATAAGAGTAAAGAGCTAGTACAACATTTCTGGCATTAATTTAACAACAGTGTATATTTAATTTATTTTCTTGTCGTGGTTGAGGTTTTCAGTGATGTAAGACGGAACTGCATCTTATTGAAAGCTGTTTCAAATCCAGTGGTGCCGTCGAGTTTTTTGATATTCGGCCCATCGTTCATTTTATTTTCTGCCCCGAATTGCGAGATAATATTTTGGACACTAGTGTGGCATGCGGGCTAAGGTCGGCAAGTGTTTGCACATGGCCCGAATGTAGATTTTTTTTTTTTTTTTTTTTGGTCATGGTTTGGTCGCAAACGGTCCCAAAGACGTTGGCCAGACGATCGCCAACAATTTTAATGGCCAAAGAACAATAATTTCCTACGTTTTTGCAAGCTTTGCAAAGCGCCAAGACATCCCCATCAAACAACATTCGCAACGCACGCCAACACTGGCGGCTCAGTGAAATACAGGAAATAAGGTTTGCTTGTGTTTGCGCCTCTCACGCATGTTGTTTTCACCAGTGTTCGTTCGAGGTGATGAACGATCGCAGATGTTCAGCAACAATTTCAATGTTCTCAAACTGTTTTTTTTTTTTTTTTGCAAAGAAATGTTGCAACAAAATTGTTGTTTGACAAACAAACAACATTCACGACATGCGGACACGCTTGCAAACCTCCACCGCTCAGTGACATACAGATTTTGACAATGAATGAAGAGTTTGGTTGCTAGTGATCAATTCTTTAAAAAAAAAAGAAAAAAAAGTTTGCGGCTGTTAAATGCCATTCCAAGTTAAAGTTTCCCATCAAACTACACATAAAACAAAGAGAACAACACCACATGTATCGAAAATAACAACAGAGCTTTGCCTTGACAAATTGCAGTTAGCCTTAATGCTAACAAGCAATGGAAAAACACATAGATGGGCTAACAAATACAATGTGCTGGTGTTCTAAAGTTTTAAGCAAGAGATATTTAAACACGTATGGTGCAGCAACATCGGAAGGCAAACAATACAACAATACTTCTATAAAAACTTTATATATTTTTTTTTTCTTCATGGCCGTTTAAGCTAGGCTACTTGGTAGCGCACTGGACCAGCCATGCATCTTCAAGAGAACATTGCACACTACGAACTTTTAAGCCAGGTCTCAAGAACAATTCCTGAACTCTCAAGAGATTCATAGAACATATTCTATGAATTATTAGACCGCTCTAAGAGATTTCACCTCACGTTTCTCCAAGAACAATGGCAGCATATATAGTAAAACTAATGAGATATTTGGATTCACCAAAACTTCACTAGAAGATGTTGGTTGCTTTATTTATGCTTTTTTTATTTTATTTTTTATGTAGACCAGTGTTGCACATGTCGTTTTTTTAATTTAATGTTGTTTAAAAAAACACACACAATTTTTTTTTGTTGTTGTTGTTTGGTGGAAAAGGCTGGAACAGATTAATGGCATTTCCTTTCATCCCAAGGCACCACTATATTTTGACTTCCATGGGCAGTAAGTCGTAAAGTAATCAAAAAAAAATATCCGTCGCGTCTCTAATAATTAAATATATCGTTTACCTCTGTATATGCAGGTGTACCAAATGTGGTGGCACGAGTGTTGGTTAAATGCTTTTTGTAAACATGTTCCTTGTCACGTATCATTAAGCGATTACAACCGATGGTCCCAATGACGGTTTCGAAAACATTTCAGCTTTCCATTTTGTGGTGAGGTCGTATTGCACATCCAAAGTAATGTGCCAATATACTGAGTGACTGAACACACACACGTAAACACATAAACACTCAAGCCCAAGGTGACAGATTTAGAGGCAATGACAGGATTTAACCTGAATCCATCACAAACCGGTAGAGGGTGAGTGTAAATGTCATCCGCAGAGCAGGAGTCGGCAATGTTGCTGGCTAAGTGCGTGCGTGCGTGTAGGTGATGGAGGTCCTGTCACTGCTCTGCCTCTCGTTCCGTGTGGCGCAACCATGGGTGGGCACCTCCGAGACGTGCACACGCGCTTCCTTCTGCAGTCTGGTGCAGTCGCAACTTGCGTATTGAGTCGACATGCAAATCCCACGAACCATTAAGCTCTTGCACATGGCTCCAAATCCCATTCATTCCACTGATACGCTGACCTCACATTATCCAGTTGGCAAATATTCCGCCTCCCCGCCTTGCTCCATGACCTCATCTGCCGTGTTTGTGAAAACATCATTTGGCAGTTTCAGATATTTCCCTGATGTTTTCTTTAGTGCCCCCCCTCCTCTACCCACCCTCGTCTTCCTCCTCCCCCTCCTCTAACCTTCACTTTGGCAAACGGGGCAGCAGAGCCTTTTGTTCAAAACAGCAGAGAAGCATTCGGTGAACACGATGCGGTTACTCAAGATAATGATGAGCAATTTCGCTGCCTGGCAGTTAACTGTCGACGACTTGGCATTTCGAAGCAAAAAAAAAAAAAACACTTATGTGAGTGTCATCACAAACAAAATGACTCATCTTCACTTCCAGGGCGCACTGACTGTTGCGAAGCTTCTCTCGTTCTCTCTGTCAGGGTCTGGCATGGGTTTCGCACCACCCACTGTGAAGCGGTGCGCGCTGTTTGCCAGACGAGGGGCGAATGTGTGGAGTCCTAATGAGCTTGTTGTTGGAGCCCTCATGATTCCCTCCACATCGCCGTGTCCCGCGGGTTGCTCAGCATTGTGACTAGTCTTATCGGGGTCTAATCCCGATTTGTTTGGTATAAGCCAGGTCACTTTTACCCTCTTTCTCCCATTTTTCCCTTTTATTTCTTCATTTGTCCTCACTCTGCTTTTTTCATTTGATCCGCAAAACCCCCGTATCCAATGCCGCGCTCATTCTGTCTCGGAAACGTTTTGTGTCGGTTCGTTGAGACTTGTTTTTCCCTTGTTGGTTTGTGACCGGTGCAAAATTCAGATCGACCAGAAGTAATTCACACCAAATCACTCATTTTCTGGGATCCTTGCCCTCATTAGGGTCGCTGGGGCCCTTCCAAGTTCCCTTGATTGATTGGTCCATCTTTTTTTTTTTTGTTTTGTTTCCGTTATTGCTGCTCCATTGCAACATTTCGAGGATTCATGCAGTAGTTCAGTAGCGTCCACATATATTAGCACTTTTTTGACAAATAGATTGCCATTATACTCCCTTTTCGTGCAGCCGCTAGTTTGCTGGCCTCCTCCTCGGTCCACCGGCAAATAAATGTTGTCTCCCTTTAAGTCTGCGGCCGGCCGAGCGATGCAGCCGAACGCGACTCAAGTGGACCATTGCGAAAAAAATTACAGTTGGCCGCTTTTTGGCTCACAGCGAGCGAATAAGCACCGCACGTCTACCGGCGCGCCGCGACTGACAAACTTTAAGTCTGTATCACATTTTGAGGCTTCACATACAATTTACTGTCCTTTATTGGGTTTTTTTTGACCCACAAAAATATGAAGCAATTGTCAAAAAAGAAGCAGATGGCTACAAAGAGGAAAACGGGCAAAAATAAAAAATCTAAAACAAATTGCCCAGCTGGGTCTCGCTTACGCTGAAAACATGTTTTTTTTTTTTTTTTTTTTTTTTTTTTGAAAGCTCGTGTGCGCGACTGTCACATCTGCGACGTCATTCACCGCCGATTCACGTTTTGAATTGCAGCAAAACCAGCGGCCGACAGTCGGCTTTGCGCGGCGTTTACTGTGACCGACAGTCAGATAAAAATGGACACTGTCCTTCAACTCGACTGTTTTTGTTTGTTAGCGTGTCGCTTCGTGCGCGTAGGATTCTGAATACGCTACATTCAGTGCAGCAAAGTGTATCCCGTATGACGAATGTATTTTCATGTCAAGTTTTATGTTGTGGCTGCGGACGAATATTTCTCAGCCTCTGGTGTGGGGAAAATGTGTTTACCCCAAAATAGCCGCGTACGTGTGGACATGTCGTCAGTCACAGCCTGGCACTGCTGATGATGCTCATCCTGTCCAGATATGATAAGCCGACAAACTGCTCTCCCCTGGGCTGTTTGTCTGTCTGCCCCCGAAATAGCCGACAGTGTGTGAAGGCAGCGTGGCTCTCAACTCCCTCAGCCTTCCAATCCCCTTTCATCGAGCCGCCAGTTCAAAGCCTTGGCTCCGTCTTCACTTCTATCTCGTCTGCTTTTCTTTCCCTCCCTCCCTCGCTATCGTTCTCACCGGGTTTCATCATTACCGCAAAGATGGGCTCGCTGTGTCTCATTAGAGCGGATTAGAGACATCTCCACGTCTCCGCAAGGGCCGAGTGGGACGTTTCTGTTCTCCGGTCACCAACCCCCCAACCCCCGGCCCCTTTTCTCTCACAGATCAGGTTCTTTGATTTGGACAGATAAAGACCGCTTTCATGTCGGCGGGGACGGTTGGCGATTACACTGTCAGGCCCGTCGTTTTGGTGGCTTTGACAAATTTGCCGCCCGGGGTGGGGCGGTTGCGGGTTTTTTTTTTTTTTACTGGCCAGACGGCGTACAAGAAGATTCACAGTAATTGAGCTGTCATTATCCAGTGACCCTGCCAGGCGCTGGAGCGTAGGCCTCAGCAGACCTCCTATTTGTTTAATACTTGGGATAACTTTCTTTGTGACTATGATGGACAGCAGGGAAGGAGGGTTGGGAGGGTTGGGGGGGAGCGGAAGTGGGGTGTCAGCTCGCAGATGAATGTCTCTACTTATTTGGGCGCCTCTCTTCAGCGCCGCTCTCCATGAAAATTGGCTCTGCTACATTACTGATGTAAGTTTCTTTTCTTAGCTCCTTCACGCTGCAGCGTAATTAGGCCCATACAACTGGCTGCTATTTATTTATAAAAGAAAGCTGTTGGCATGTTGATTACAGAACCCCCCCCCCATTCCTCCATCCGGAGAAAAGTTCCTGGACTAGTGTTTTTCAATTCAATTAGGTAGAATGCGGTGCACGGGATAAAGGGACAGTATTAAGTGTGCTCTTTCAGTACACACAAATTCTTCAATTTGTAGCAATTTAACACGTTTTGTGATGTTTCGGAATGCCCGCGGATTCATTTTGCAAAACTATGGCCTTTACTGTGCTTGGGAATGAAATTTATCATATGCCGTTGTCTGTTCGTTCAGAGTTTTGCAAATGCCGAAGACAAAAAAAAAAACCAAAAAAAACAACAAAAAACCCCCAAAACAAAACGACTATTTGAAAACCTTTGTAAGGAATTTCCGAAGAATTAAAACTAGTGTTTAGCATATTTACAAAACCGAGACGGGGTTAAGCGGAACCATTTAGTCTCTTTTCATTTTGGCATGTTTGACACAATATTTGCCACTTAAATTGACGAACAGCTGTTAAATTTGACGGAAGGGGTCTTGCAAAGTATGAACTTTCTTAATCCTGCAGAGAACCGAGGTTACAATATTTAAATATTTTGTTTAGTATTAAAACCACTGGAAATGCGCTTTGCTGCTTGGCTCCCGCTGCAGTTGTGATGTACTGTACGTCTTGTCAGCAATCGAGGTATCATGGTGAACATGCATTAATATTTTAAAAAAGAAAAAAAAAATGGAAAGCTTCTCTTGTTAACAGCAACGTGGGGGTACCAAACTATACCCATCGAAGTTTGTGATAAAATGACAGCAATGCAATCACATGCATGCCAGGCTAGTTGTGGGTGATGTCACCTGGCAAGTAAGCAACTGAAATTCCTTCTGCTCCTTCAATGCTGCGGTCAGCGTCTTTTTCTTCTTGTGTTTGAATCCATTTTGGAGATGTTGTGCCATATTCAAATGCAAAATCTATATTTTTGAAGATTGAGTGCTTTAGGGATTTTTTTGCAACCGTCTCCCGATTGTCGAGATCTCTCTGATACTGCAGAAGCTCTTTGCGGATCGTGCCTTTTCGTAAGATGTGAGAGCATGAATGAAAAGGCTATTAGAACAGCTGAACTTGAAATGAGAGTTCCTCAGAGGTACTTTAATTAATCGGTGGCAGGTGTGTGCGGTGAATCCTCCTTAACATGAATTTGAATGTGATTGGTGGATTTTTGTGATCATGGGCTGTGGACACTTTTGCAATTATGATTATTTCAATGCTTGGCTTTTTTGCTTCCCGTTGAAAAGCTTTCCCTGTTTCCCCAATTGTATGGAATTTGTACAGCGTTATTCATGATGGTATCAATTTTAAAATGATTTCCCCTTATCTCATTTTTCTAGATCAACAATTTTTTGCATTTGAGCAGGGGTGTGTAGACTTTTTTTTTTTTTTTTTAGATTCACCGCAGCAGCAGCAGCAGCAGCAATGCTGTCCACCGTCAATTTTGTTCTGAAATACTTGACTGATCAACTTGTACGAGTCCGATTTTCACCATCAGTGACAAACTTCAGCGTTTCCTGTGTTCAAACTCGAAAAGACCTTTGAGGTGCAAAAAGCCCCGAAAAGATGCAACACAGTCTCTGTGATAGTGATGGAGGAAAGCCTCTGTTGGGATAGAATGTCGCTATTGGCCAAAAGGTTATGATGGATGAAATAAGAGCCTCCCTCCCCTCATTAACCCAAAGTCAGATTGGTTTTGAAGCGACGAGTTGCGTTGGAATGTGTGTGATCATGAGTGTGTGCGCGCACTTGTTTGTGTGTGTGTGTGTGTGTGTGTGTGTCAATGTTGGAGGGGTCTTGACTAAAACATTTCAAGATGGCCCATTAGCCGCCGCGCTCTTCCCCTTTCCCGACACTCGGATTCCTCTGCGCTGACCCCCTCCGTCTCCCCTCTCCACCTCTCAGCCCCTCCGTCCCAGAGGCCCCCCCGACCTCATCCTGCCAAGTGTACGGTTCCAAAGTAACGACGAAGCAGCCTGCGTGTGAAAATATTGAATTGCAAAAACATCCCTGGGTGAGAGGGTGTGTGAATGGAGCTTTCAGCACCGAGTACGGCCCAGGCCCTGCGCTACTGACTGACGGACAACAAATGGCATTTTGTGTCCAGAGAGTGGGGACGCGGCAAAGAAAGGAAGAGGAGATGGAGGAGATGGAGAGAAGGGGAGGAGGGGGAGATCTTGAGGTTCTTGAAGCCTCTTCACCAAGAGGCCCTAAATGTAGGTCTTGAAATGCCTTATCACATGACCCGTCTGACCCTTGGCCTCCACTCAGCGGAGGCTGTCAGACTCCTCTCCAACTCGGGGCACAAAGCCCCGCAGCCTCAAAGGCCACCATTCAGCCTCCCGCGCAGCCGTCTTCCAAAGGTAAATAGGTAAAAGTAATGTCACTGACCTCCACTTTCCCCTCACTCGACACGAGGGCAAATCTCTTGATTGTCAAAAGTGGAGGGTGGCCCTTATCGGCCGCTCGTCCGCCATCGCATGGCTCCGACTTGATACACGTTGTGATGCGCGGAAAACTGGCGACTCCTTGAAATGCCGAAAATAGGCCTCGTGTTTGGTGCACTGGGAATCAAGTTGAGTAACTTTGTCTGTCTGTGTTGTGGGTGGCTGAGGACGGGGGCTCGGTCGGCGAACATGAGTGGATTTCTGATGCCTCAGAGGACCGACTGGGTCACAGCGTGACCGCGCAACCCACACACTGACACCCTCTCGCTCCTGGTCAGTCCAAGGATTCTTTCTTCCCGTCTGTTTTTCTCCTCCTCTGGAACACTGGAAGTCTCTCTCTCTCGATCTCTCCCTCCAGCCCCGCTTTGAAAAGATGCGGCGTCTTTGTCCGGCCCGATAAAGGATGCCATAGTTCCCCTTTTCCCCTTCTTTGTGTCGCAAGGCTGGCGGCTCCTGTAGAAGTGCAAATGGTATCCTCTCGGAGGGGCTATCCCCGCGGGCCCCGAAGGACCCGCTCTCCCTCGCTCTCTCTCTCTTTCAGGCTTGGCTAATTACCCCCCCCCCCCCCCAACCCCTCCGCAATCCCCACCTCGCAGCCCCCACCAGCGCCCCGTTTTCTGCAAGCATGGATGGCACATTCCCACAACCAGCACCTGGCCTTCTTTTCTCCTGGCCCGCTTTGATGGCTGACACCCCAGCCCGGCCCTCAGCACTCTCCCTCATCTTCTTCTTCTTCTTCTTCTTCTCCCACTGCCTCGTCTCTTTCTTCCCCGACATCCCTTCCCACTGCTCCCTCGCTTTGGCTCTCATTAATAGAGGTTTTAAATTGCTTTCTGACCCCAACAAACTACTCTTGTTGAAAACGGAGATGCTGGATGTGTGCAACGGGCCGAAGGACTTGTATTGCATGCGCAATTTATGGCCGTCAAACAATGAATTAGCCATCCTGGGGTTCTTTCCTTCAAGGTTATTCATCAAAGACAGTTTGGATAACCGCATTGTTGCACTTCATCAGGAATAGCTTGGGAGGATTCTGACTTCCATTTCCAATTCTTTCGGGTTTCATGACCAGGTGTCCCAAAACTTTTGCCATCACCTCGAGCATTTGATATTTCGGCAGATTGTTGCGACAACCAACAGAATTTTAAAAAATGTATATGAAATGCAGTATTACGCAATCCTCGTCTCGAACAAAATGAGAAACGTAAATGTGATGGCTTCGACAATTTGACCACAGCGGCGGCCAATGCAGATTGACTTGCTGTTGCTGCAGCGTTAATCCACTCACCCGTCCTAACACAAATATCTAATTAATTGCATATTTGCTTTCTACTGCCTGCGGGCCAAATCAATAGCCCGCCCCAGAGGATTTGGCCAATTCATAGCTGGCCTTTGTGGCGTCTGGTGATCCCAGCGAGGGCGCTCGGGACAGCTTTCTGAGGAAAACAAATAGCTCTATTACACTCTTGCATCCGCGTGAGCCAACGTCTCTCCTCTGGGACTCTGAGCATCAGTTATTAATCGGACCTGCTCTCCACATGGTGAACGGATTGTTTTTCAACGTAGGTTCACCTGACAAGGCCCAGCGTGCCGCCGATAGGCAAAGCTTCCCTGTGAATTTCTTTTGATGATGCGACACAGCACAAGTCATCATTACAAAGTATTACTTGATGATATGAGATCATTTAAGTGTACCTCTACATGTGGATTTAAACTTTGAGTAGCTCTTTCCCCTTGTCAACCATTGAACCCACTTATGTCGAACGGCAAGCCATACGCATGAAGAACATGCTGTGCATTCAAATAGCAACGAAACATCGCATCATGCAGTTTATCTTGAACTAAGCACCTTTTGGCAGTCTTCTTAATATGGTCAATTAAAAAGAAAAAAAATTTGTTGGTTCGAAATGGGGCGGCCCGGTGTTCCAGTGGTTAGCGTGTCGACCTCACAATGCAGAGGTACTGGGTTCAATTCCGCTCCGGCCTCCCTGTGTGGAGTTTGCATGTTCTCCCTGTGCCTGTGTGGGTTTTCTCCGGGTACTCTGGTTTTCCTCCCACATTCCAAAAACATGCATGGCAGGCTGATTGAAACGCTCTAAATTGTCTAAATTGGCAGATGGTTGTTCGTCACAAAAATGTTTTTCCACCTTTACTTTGTGCGCCCTGCGATTGGCTGGCAACTGGTTCAGGGTGTCCCCCGCCTACTGCCCGAAGACAGCTGGGGTGGACTCCAGCACGCCGCGCGACCCTTGTGAGGATAAAGCGGATCACAAAATGGATGGATGGATGGTTCAAAATGAGGTCAGTCGAATGCAGCGACCTTTCTGTAGTGACATGAAGAGCGGGCGCGTTTCTATAGTTTCCCAGTTAAAACAATGATGCGGTGTGTGATGAAAACAAGTTTGGCAACCCAAACTTGACCCCGCTCGTTACAAGTACAGACTTGGAGAAATAATAGAGAGAAAAAAAATCCACCCTTGAGCAAGCCACTCCAAGCTGCTCACAGCCTGTTAGGATTTCCCTTACTTGCATTTGTCCGGACCTGTGACGCATGTATCACAAACGTATACAGCGGCGTGAAAAGAAAATGTAGCCTTGGTGATTAAAAATAGTCGTACACAACAGAGAGTTATGTACCAATAAATGTGTTTGTCAGGGAGCGGGCCGCTCCCATGCATTTCGAGTGACAGAATGAACACTCAGCAAAGATGTGCCCACTTGGCCTTTTCGCTGACGGCATCGCAATGAAGGCTGCGTTGGACGGTCCGCGCACCGCACACACCTAGACCTGTTCCACTCGTCTGGCAGAGTTTGACTCGAGCTGGGATTACCTCAGCTCGTCGGAAGGTAAAATGAAAGTAATTCGATTTATAAGGGGATTTCTATATGAACATAATGGGGGGGGGGGACTTGCAGTTGTCAAGATAATGGTTAATGGTGTCATCATTGCTTTGCTGGCGTTGCTTGTTATGCAGCCTGGACATTGTTAGTATCTCTCTGCTTGCTGCTTCCCCCCCCCCCACCAGCTGCAGCTGCCCTGCCCCGTACATTTCACACATCATCACCTCCAGGACATGTGATGATGTCATGAACTGGGCTGCTTGATTCCTCTGCCATTTTGGCCATAATGAGCATCACACCAAATGTCAAGCAGCGCGTCACACACAGAAATGTTTGAGTGATTTTTTCCAGGAGACGCCATTTCTACACTTTATACCCTTTACATATCGGCCTACGGTACCTTCATTGAAACTGCGGATACATTTGCTGCGCTCAGTTGTTAAGGCTCTTTGAATTAAGATTAATTTGAATAAGAATGAATTATCTCTGCTTTTTTTTGGAGGGGGGGGTCTCAAATGGCCAAGATTTTCCTTTTAGACTTGCCAGAAGAGGCTTCCCATTGCCCTGCGTGTGTCGTTCTAAAACTTGATGAGGAAAGATGTCAATCTTTCCTCATCAAGTTTTAGCACATCTTCTCTTCCTCCCAAAAAGCGTGGAGGAAGAGCCTCCTCGTAAATTTGACGAGTTTGAAAAACGGCCTCTTCTGCGGTTCGTCTGTCTCCACGGAGGTTTCTCAAGATTTGCGATTGCCACTTAAGATGGTATCCCAACGACTGCGTGCGCTCCAACGGTCTTGCCGTTCAAGTCCACGTCCGCGCTCTCCCGTTATTTTTCTTTGCTCGATGGCCGGCATTGTTTCGCTGCTGTGCTGTCTTTGCAAATGTGTTTCTCTTCATTTTCCGGATGAGCGCACACATGCACTCACAGAGGCGTTTTGTTTTTCAACAGCACCGAGAAGAGCTGTAAGTGTTTAAGAATGGCAAAGCAATTACAAAGCGCACTAAGGAGGCAAAGGGGGGAGGTTAGTGGGGAAAAAAAAACAACTTTTTCTTTTGCAGCGAAATGCCCTGTTTTCCATTGATCAAGTCCAGTAACACAAGAGTAGTGTGAGACGGAGGCATGATCTAACTCGCTGTGACAATCCACGTGTAACTTTTGCTTTCAGTCAGTCCCTCTGTCCCCTTTTTAATTGAAAAAAAAGTTGCTTTAGATCCATAACCGATATTTTGGACACCTGACAATTGCTCCGGGCAGGATCCCCGGAAGAGAAGGGCACTTTTTTTTTTTTTTTGCGCAAAACAGCAGGGAACTTTGATTTGAGGTTCTTCTGCAGCACTTGGCAAGAGCCTGACCCAGCACATCTGAGAGTACTTTGGTGCAATAACAGCAAATGTTTGTCTTGTATTGTATGGCACGCTGCTGGAGGAGCGCTAAAGCCCCTTCTTCCAGCGCCTAAAGCGCCTCTTAATAAAATAGTCAAGAATAACTCCCCAACCTTAATCTTCCCCTCAGATTACCGCACTCAGGGCGGGAAATTAGCAGCAGGCCCACACGCTTCCCGCTTTGCTTGTCATCTTTCATTGACACAGTTATGGCTGTATTTGCTTGCGCTCGCCGCTTCTTTTTCATGTGCATCGGCGTATCATTTGCATCTGAATCGCATAGCGAGGAAACGCACTCGATCCCTTTGTCCTCCTCCTCTGTGCTTGAGGCCACACGAGCTCTCGCGGGCAGGCAGGAGGTGGCTGTTTTATGAAGTCGGTATTCGAGGCAAAATGTTGCTGATAGGTGGCTGCGTTTTTAGGTGGTCCGGTCTTCATCTGTGGAGAGATGCGTCCCGAAACAATTTTAGATCGATGCGGACAGTTGGTGTGAGGCCTTTTAAGTGGATTTGCTTTGGAGAAGGCGAGTTGGAGAGTGTCTCTGTACAAATCAATAAATGTTTGGGACCTGATGACACTAATTGTTGAAGCTTTGTAGGTGCAATTCATTCCCGTTCTTGCTTGATGTATAGTTTCAGCTGTTCAACATTTCGACGTCACCGCTGACGTAGTTCATGCTTCGCAATGTGCCACACATTCTCGATGGGAGACGGGTCTGGACTGCAGGCAGGCCAGTCTGGTCCTCGCACACTTTTACTACGAAGCCGCACTGTTGTAACACGTGCGGAATGTGGTTTGGCATTGTCTTGCTGAAATAATCAGGGCCATTCATGAAAAAGACTTTGATGGCGGCAAATGTTTCTTCAAAACCTGTACGTACCTTTCGCCATGAATGGTGCCTCCACTGACGTCCAAGTTCCTCATGCCATTGGCACAAACACAGCCCCATACCATCACAGATGCTGGCTTTTGCATCCAGAACAGTCCGGATGTTTGTTTTTTATTTTTCCTCTTTGGCCTGGAGGACACGGCGTCCACAATTTCCAAAAACAATTTGAAATGCGAACCTCACCCCATCTTAGCTTGCGAATGACTGAGAATTCAAGGAAGCTCCTTTTACAGCCAATCACGGCACCCACCTGTTCCCAGTTAGCCCGTCCACCTGTGGGATGTCCCAAAGAGGTTTTTGATGAGCATTCTTCAACTTTTTGCCACCTGTCACAGCTTTTTTGGAACCTGTTGCAGCCATAAAATTCTACCTTAATGAGTATGTCTTTGCAAAAAGAAATACAATGAATAACGTTTATCAGTTTGAACGTGACATATCTGTTCGGTAGTGTATTCAATTAAATATCGGCTGAATATGATGAGCAAATCATTATATTCTGCTTTTATTTATGTTTAAGTTTTAAATATTCAACGAGTGTGCGCTGCTTTACTCCAACCGTTGTCGAAATGTGCCATTGGGTTATTCAAAGTGCACCAAAACAGAGTGGCGGTGCGCGCCTGACTCACTCCTACTGGGGACACAATGCGCCACTGCATCAAGCAGTCCAGATGGAAACAGTTCAAGCATGAGCTGTTGATTGATTTAGAACATAGGCTGCGTTCAGAAATTAATGAAAGAGGAGTGCACTCTGCCTCCAAACACACAGACTCGAGTGCACGGGAGTCAGTGTGAATTTCCGTGACCCTAATGTTCATGGTTTCGGTTTTTGTAAAACACCCCTGCCCCACAAAAAAAAAACCCAAAACAAAACAAAACATTTTTTTATTGGTCCCACTTAGAAGGAATAAAAACAGCAAGAAAACCCACAAAATAGTGAGGCAAAACTCCGATAGATGAAGTCGTGGCCCCAAATGAGAATCTGCAAGAACCGAACCACAAAGCAGCGAGGGAACACTGTATATGATGAAATAGGATGATGAAATTGGATAAACACAATTGTTTTTGCAGGTTGTTCCTGAGTGGATGAGAGTGCAAGCAGAGTGAAATTAGGTTTAAAAAAAAAAATCTTATTTATTTTGAGTGCTGCAGGTGCTCGCTCACAGCTTATTGGCTCTTTGCATGACTCTTTTGCACTAAAGAGGGCAATTTATGTTCCTCACCCGTCCGTCTCTCTCCAGAGGCCAGAGCTGAAGTGGGCCACTTATTTGAGCGGGGTCTTGTGGTCATGACTAGTGGTGACATATTAATTGAGCGGTTCCTCCAAAGAAAAGAAAAGGCCAATGTCACCAATGGTCCAAGTGTGTTTGTAGAGCCTGGGAAATTGGTTTTGTTTGGCTGCAAAGCTCTTAGGTGTTTATTTACACATCAGGCGGCTTCAAATAGCAGCTGCTTTTCAATTTCTGTCTGGATGTGCGTTTCCTGTACTGTCCTGACCGCATGTTTGGTGCAAAGCCACATTTTTTTTCACTTGTAAACATACCTGCAGTATTGGTGGGGGGGGGGGGTAGACAGCTGGACGAGAAAAGAAGAGGTGCACAGTTTCTCCTGCCTTTGCTATCTTCCTCATCTATTATTGACCACGTTTATTCATGGCAGCATGTTCAAACCCATTACAAATCTGCCAAACAGTCCTTAGGCTGCTGAGCTAAATGGCTTCCTTCCTGTTTTATTCAGGCACACGATGTGACGCTGCATTTAATTGCTCAAAATAAAATTTGACAGTCACTTTCCCCATTTGGCGCATTTCCCTGTGGCTACACTACTTTCATTAGCTCTAAGGAACAATAACAGCCTGAGAGAGCATGGTCCTCTCCTCTTGCTCAAACGCCAGACACCCATTTATCTTTTTGTTGTTGTTGTCGTTGTTTTTTTTTTTTTATACATTTTATGCAGAAACCTGACCTCATTATAGTTAGTACTACTGCCTGAAGTCAGCTGAGATAGACTCCAGCATATAGTGTGCAGTCGGATAAGTCCGATTTGGTGAAAGAGTTCCATTCCTGTTCAAAATGGAAATAGTTATAATTTGAATTCCATATTAAAGCAAATGTTAACGCTGGATATCTGTCTAGCTATCGAGCTGTCTATCTAACTAGCTAGCTAGCTAGCTATATAGCTAGCTAGTTAGATAGCTATGTAGCTAGCTAGCTATCTATCTAGATATAGATAGATAGATAGAGCTAGCTCATTACATACAGACCGCGCTAGCTAGCTATCTATCTAGATATAGATAGATAGATGGATAGAGCTAGCTCATTACATACAGACCGCTAGCTAGCGGTCTGTATCTAACAATATATACTGTACACAGTAATTCTAAAAACAGAAGTCATCTCCATTATAAAATCTTGAAGTGATGAGTTTAGTATAGGACAAGGGGTTAAGCAATATGACAAACCACTAAAATAGATGATCGCGGATAACAATGGCTTTTCAGTTTCTACTACGGCCCGAAGTCAGCTGTGATAGGCTTCAGCATGCCCGTGACCCTTTTGAGGATAAAATCCTTCAGATAATGGCTGGATGGATAGTACAAATACTGTGCACAATATAAGTTACCTGGTCGAGTTCAGTAAAAGAGTTCCATTCCCGTTGGAATGGTAAGAGTTATAACTTAAAGTGAGTTGAGTTTGACTTAAAGTCTATATTAAAGCAAATAACATTTTAAAAGAATTAAAGAAAACCTCTTTTTTTCCCATTCCGAGTATCCCTGAGCTCCGTTGTATATGCACCAACAGACCACAGGATCTGTGATTGTCACTCCTGGCCCAGATGAACATTACATAGCATACATGAGCGGTTGTCTGGATGATTAGCTGCAAGTTGTCTCTGTTTCACAGTCAGGACGTTTTATGCAGGTTAGCTCATTGCACGCACCTCGTAACGCATGACTGTGAATTTGTAGTCAAGTGCCCAATACTGGCAAGCCAGAGAGTGACGGAATATAAGTGCTTCTCCATCCATTAGAGCACGATTACCAAGACAGAGATTGTTTTAGCTGGCAACCTTGTGAAGAAAAACAATGAAATAACAACATGAGGCCGTAGATAATTAGCTCTTTGGAAAGCTGCAGAATGACACATTTGTTCTGTATTTGTTCTGAAAAGAATACTTCATCTTGGGAAGAAACAGATCCACATTTGCACCTTTTTGTTTTCCATTTTTGGTGCTGGAATTTTAAAAGCGGTTCATGGGAGACATTTGATTGCCCAAATAGTGACGGTCTTTATCTTTTGATCCTCATTTTAGCAGCAATGACAGTGTGCTTGCAAGAAAGACGCCCAGTCATTGATTTAAAGAACCGGCATCGCAAGGGCTTTTGAAGGAATATTAAGTAAACAAAAGGGGTCGATCGAAGCCGAAACACAAAGACCTATAGACTTCAAATGTTATGAACTCAACGCAATGGTGAGTAGTTATCCAATCCGATATGTTCAGCATTGCACTTCCTGCCCTAAATTTTCCTGAACCGAGAGAACTACCTCCTGAGCAGGATCTTCTTTCAGGCCCCAATAAGTTAGCCCGTAACTAAATGTCAGGCCGCAGAGCCTACGGCCCAAACACACAACGGCCCCACAAAAGTTCCACATTCTGGTGTAAAGTTCCCGCGGTGATGATAATCAATTTCTTTCTTGGCTGTACTAAAGTATCAATAATAAGACATATCTGTCCCACTTGCCCTCGACGGCCTTGATTTGATTATTTCTCACTCTTCCTCCGACTCCTCTAAGTTGGATCCGTTTCCAATTTGAGGAAGGTCATGCTTTGTGTTTGCTCGTTGTCATGAAAAGGTTCGTCAACAAGTGAGGGCTCCCTTCGATGCGCCTT
>NW_017805839.1:204056-231916 GCF_001891065.2 Hippocampus comes | reverse complement strand
GGGGGGGGGCAATGAGTGAGGAGTGGAGTGGGGTGGGGGGTTAAACAGGTAAAAGTGGGGTCAAAAGTAGTTTACCTTCAACTCGTCATTGTCTGCATTTCCCCTTTTATAGGAAAATTAGATCGGCCTGCTCCTCATAACGTGTGTTTTTTCATGTCCAATATGAAACCTTTGAAGTTTGTCGAGTCCTGCACCCACTAAACCGCACACGCACGCACACACAGGCAACCTCCCAAAAAACCAATAGGCCACTCTTATCTGCCCCCCCCCCCCCAACCCCACCCTTCGCTTACTTCCAGACATTGCTCATTACCTGAGGCTGCATTGGAAGAAAGAGTGCTGGTTAATCAAATTGGCTCTGCAGGTTTTCTGCCATCAGAGGAAGTCCTGGCCATTGAAGGGTCATCGATTCAATTGGGGGCTTCAGGAAGCCATCACAACGTGTGTGTGTGTGGGGGGGGGGGGAGAGTTTCTGCATGTTATGAATGATTTTCAGGAAAGCGGTCTTGTCGATGGCAGGAAGTGTCGTGGGAACACATGGCGTTGGCTGGCATGGGCCAACGGCTACATTTCACGGCTAAGATGATATTCGGGAAAGCTGGAGTTTCATTTTGTATTATAGCTCGTTAAGATCAATATATTATGGAAAAAACAAATTCTATGCTTTACATCCGCAGTGAAGCAACTTTTTCACCCCGTCAAGTCCCACTTAAAAGTGTGACAACCCAAATCGAGCAGGAGTGTCTCATGGATGCAAAACAAATCACAACTTGATCTCTGCAGTGAGAACATATGAAGTGAGCCTCCGCGTAGCTGACGTCGCAGGCGCGCTGACTGACGGCTGTCTTTTGGCCGATATGCGATGGTCAAACATAAAACCGAAAGGAGCACCTAGCATGGAAAAATGCATTTTCATTGTTAGTCATTTGCACGTAAAGAAAGAAAGGCTTTCACATGAGGGTTTTTTTTTTTTTTTTTGGACTTTGAGGTTTACGGCGTTTACTCATTGTAATTATGATGGGCTGCGTTGCCATGCGAAGAACATCGAGGCTCATTCATATACAGATGAAGAAGCATTTGGGGGTTTGCTCTATTGCCTCCGCTTGAGCAAAATTTGAATCTGCAGTGGGTCTTGATCCGGTGACCTTCCGTCGCCAGAGCCAAGTCCTTCGGAGAATGAGCTGTTCTGCCCGCTGCTTTACATATTTCTACACATATTTGTCCTGCTGACACTTGTGTTCAGAGTGGACCTCAGTGGACTTCAATAGAATTCAAGTCAACAAATGACTTCCAAGTTTTGGAACAATTTCCATGTGGCACAAGGCCGCCCCGATATCACATTTGAGAATACTGCTGGCCACTGTATGATGTTTCTCACTCGCAATAATACAGCCTGTGTGAGGGACACACATGATCCGCATAAAGATCATGGCTAAAGTCTTTGTTGGGCAGCCGTTATTGTACAATTGCTCGCTCGCACACGCATGCAGAGCAACTGGCATATTTATGATAGCGGTCATGACTACTGTAAAAGCCAGCATTTGTTCCGTTCCCGCAGTCAAAGCTGTACGCCACCACTGTTTCAAGGTCAGCAAAGTGTCAGCATATGTAATGTTGTAACGCAACCATTTTCAGTATTTTGTGGGGGGAAAAAAAAAATCTGGTCATTGTAATGAAGTTTACATGACGTTGTGAGTGAAATCGGCAAACGGGAAAATGAATCGCATGAAATCGTGACTTTGAGATGTGAACGTTATAGGGGTGAAAATGTAAACGAGATACTGCGATCCCTCACTTATCGCGGTTAATGGGGACCCGGGACCCTGCCGCGATAAGTGAAAAACAGCAAAGGAGGATTTTTTCTTTTTTTTTTTTTTTTTGGTAAGTGATTATACTTTACATATTTGAGACAAAGACTACAACAGTACACATATTTATTTAAATCTTGACTTATAACACCTTAAACAATAATTAACATTCATCAGCATTGGCTTCTGAGTGACGCGAGGAGACTTGTGTTGGTGGCGTGGAATGCCACTCTCACTTTATGCTCTGACGGTGTAGCCGCCGTTAGCCTCCAGCTAGCTCCTGGCCAGCTATCCCCACGCAGCCGATTTGTTTATGGTAAGACAATTAATGGGTATTGATGAGGAGGAGGCGAAGAGACACGTGCTGCTTTTTTGCATAGCCAATCAGCTCACGGGATAAATCCACTCGTGCTGTCATTGGTCGATGTCGCACCCAGAGCCGATCATGCGCACAGGCATATACAAAACTTTTTTTTTTTTTTCTGAATAGAGTAAAAAACAGAAAAAAAAACAGTGATGCACCGAATCCGCGATAAATGAAGCGCGATATAGGGAGGTATCACTGTACTTTGAAATGAGGTTCGTCCGCATATCTGAAATGGATCCTTCTATCAGGTCCTCGTCATAGAAAGTCACTCACAAGATTTGTTTGGCACGGCTTTTACAGTGGATGATCCCTTACGTGAACCTCCCATTTATCTCGGGAGCGGCACGAGAGAGCTCCAGTGGCAAGGTGTGAGGGCAGTGGCCATGAGTCAAACCCACGCCGTCAGCTTGAAAGGCAGCAGCGTGCACCACCACACCACCGTTGCAATTCTAGTGACTATAGCCGAAGCAAATTAGAAGGATCGAGGTCGTTTTTCAAGTTTCAGATGAGCATCGAGCATCAGCAACAGATGCCGACTGGCATGTGCATCCTTGCTGGCTGTGCATTGACCTCTCACCCAAATGAACGTTCCGCAGTTCCATCCTTCTTCCCGTCTCCTGTCTCGGCCTCCCTCAGCTGCCCGCTGCCCGCCACTTTTGTTTTCACATGGCCAGCTTCTCAGGGAACACGCTCATATTTGTGGCTTTTGGGGTTGGCGGCCGAGTGTGCTGCGCTCGTCAAGTTTTTTTTTTTTTTCTTTTTTTCATTCTGACTTACCCAGCACACAAATTGAACTGTTTAGTCATTTCCTCCTCCACCATCTCTCGGTCCCATTTTGAAGAAGAAAAAAAAAAAAAAGACAAATTTCATTGGTAGCTTTGGTAAAACATTACTGCTGTATTTTCTTTGCATTTTCAATCGTGACTTTTGATACTGAATGAGAGAGTCTCTTCAGAAATTTTATCGTGGAAAGCCTCTTCAGAAAGATGTTGAGCTCCAGCAAAGCTTGTTTATTTCGAGACCCCACGAAGCAAATGCAAACATTTTTGGTCATTTTGAGCGCCCACAAAAGCGTTAGCATGAGTGCATCTTCCACAAATAGGCAGGGCTCATCTAAACCCTGTGCCCGAATGAAAGCGGGGAAAAAGAGACATGTACAACTGAAACGAAATAGCAACGTGCAAGATGGTTATCTGAAGTGAGGTCAGACATGAAACATGTCATAGCAAATTAGAACCATGTTGTTTGAATTACTCTGGCCTGCTCCCTAAAAAGATGAGCTTGCCCATGGAAAAAAAAAAGGGTGGGGGGGGGGGAAGAATGGGCAAGGATCGTCTGTCGAGTACAGAAAGTGACAGGGACAAAATGGGAAAGACAAAGATTCGAGATGCCATTTGCAGCCGGACCAAAAGAGGCAGAGACACAACGATAAGAAAAGTAAGAATAACAGAGCGAGAGTCCGAGGCGGGAGCCTGGACAGACAAGAAAATGTTTTCTCTGGAACAAATAATGTCACCCAGGCTTAGTCATGGGCTTGCTTAGGAATGATGATGATGATGATGATGATGATGAGACGAAACCTTGGACTCATTCCTGCTCCGAGCTTAGTTTGGGGCATCACATACAGAAAAGGGGCCTCCGAATATGTGTGTGTGCAATAATAACCACATTCTCTCAGCATCTTCGGCCACCAGGGCCTGTTTTTATAGCTGGGAAAAGGGATGGGCCTGCACCCGTTACAAAGACTATTTCGGAAGATGGGACGGAAAACCTAAAAAAAAAAAAAAAAAATGGAGGGGGAGAAAGATGACCAGAAGGAGTTGTGCATTGGAAGCAAAAGCCCACAAGCGTGTTGCACGAGGGATGAGCCGACAATCTTGACTTCTGTGAGAAAGTCGTCTCCTGGGACGGCCCACTCAGGATTTCGTAACTCTGACGAAGTGAGAAAATGAAAAAAAGCACAGGACAGTCACAAAAGACATCAATATGCTTCCTTCCCTTCCCTTCTTTAGTCTTCCCCACTTAGATTGAAGTGTTCAGGGATCAGGACACGTGATTTGGGACATCTTTACGGATCATGTAACGACATCGCTCATTTTTTGCCAGCGTAGTGCCTCAACAGTGCTTGGAACCGATTAGGGCATTTACATGGAAAACACGTCTTGACTTACAACATTTTCTCGTGAAGAAATTTCTTCCTGAACCAATTAATTTCATAAATAGAGGTACCACTGTAAATCTTAAAAAGATCAGTGCGGGACTGATTGGCAAGTCGGTACAAGGATGACGAGAGGCATCACGTTTTAACGGCTTCCTGAAATCCACATATGGTGTCTTATGGTATGATTGTCACGACCCAAAAAATATTGGCCGTAATTTGTATTTATATTACCGTGGCCATAACTAGGACCCTCAACCATTGCTGATTCTCATTTCCCCTCTTTTGTGAACTGGCAACTGATTAAGAACCGTTTCGAGGTTGGAGCTACAAGCATTAAAATGCTATGACCAAACCAATGCCGATAAATGCATTTGTGGGATCTACTTTTCTGTATTTCAAATTACGGCAGAAGGTTTTCTGCCATTTTCAGAAATGTTTAAAACTGTTCAAAAGTAATTTTCTATGATTAATTATTGGAATGATTGATCATGTGTTTGCGTCAAGATCCAAAACTTGCAGCTCATCTTGTCTGTGTCAAGATCTTTCGCGAATGTTGAGTGTGGCTGGAAAAAAAACAAAAAAAAAAAACGGTTCCGTTTGAGCATGGTGTTGTTCATTTCCTTGTTAAATTTGTGCGGCGGCATGTCAGGATTTCATGCGAAGGCTTTGCAGATTCAGGAGTGGACAGGTAGCCGGTATGACGAGGTTGTAGGTCATGGAAATCTCCTTGAAGCTCCTTCATAACAAGTACGGTGAAGCGGAGTTCGTAGTATTCCCGTCAACAAAGGAATGCATTTTTGAGACATGTCAGTCGGTGCGTTTCGGTCTAAGCTCATGTCATTTTGAGTCCTATAACAGTCCCTGGAGGTACAAATGTCTGTTAGCAGACGATAGGCTGGGAATCCATCATGCTCCCACTGACGGAATGAGGAAATATTTACTTCCTTGAAATCATATCCAGGGATATCGTCTGCATTCGGTTTCTTTTGCTTGAATCGTCCTCCATCTTGATTTTTTTTTAATTTCCTCCCTTTTTTCCTTGGTTCGCCGCTTATCTGTCCTCTCGTCTTCACCGATTCATTGAAGTTTGCAGTCTTTCTCATTCTCTCCATCCTGATCCATCACCAAACACACAACAGGGCTCATGTAGACGTGGAATGCAGGTCATGTTTCCGAAAGACACACAAACACACGCACACTGTCAGACTAAGATATTCATCTGGGGTTTGTCATGTCAGACATGGCCAATGTCTCTCTCTTCTGTAATTATGGCCGTATTTATTTTTTCAGATCGTACCACTGAGTTCGGAGCGCCCCGCGGTGTGGTTTGGACATGGAAACGTGCTCTGCTCGAAACTTCCAGCCGAGCAGAGAAAAAGGGAGCACACTGCATTGAGTATAATTTGGTCATCCGTAATTCGAAGAGCGAAAGCAACGTGAATGCGGCCGGTGTTTTCTTCACGCGTGTGCAAAAGTGAATTCAAGTAAAGTGGGTTGAGAACGAGTCTTTTTGCTGTGAGGAAGTAAATAGGAGTCTGTCAGTGATGGACTGATACCCCTTTACCACCCAAAAAACAAACAAACATGGTGCTCGTTCGGCGACAGGAGCGCTTGGTTGGTGCTTAACAAGTTCTTACGAAGAACGTATTTGGTTTTCCGCCGGCAAAGAGCTAAGAGCCAGTTTACATCATCGTAAAGTGTCCAGACGTCACTGTCTTGCGTTGGTATCGAAATTGTGTATTCCCCTTCAAAGTGAAGAACTCTTTCCCAAACCGATATGAATTCATTTTTTGCAAATCTTCAATACATTTTATCCTGCTAAAGCAAACGATGGGTTAATCTGACCATTTTTTTCCCAACATTTTCAACGTCACCGTGTGTATATGCCGTTTGGCCGTCAAATCTGGGATTCATACAGCCTCAAACCATGATGGATCAGATTTAAAAACAAAACAAACCAAAAAAAAAACTTACCCAAGATGCAAACTTGACTGAAACTGTAATTTATATAAACACGAATAGATATATTAACAGTCGTAACCTAAATCAAGAATTTGTTAATAAGGTGACTAAATAAAAAAAAAAAAATTGCGAGGCCGGCCCGGTAGTCGAGTGGTTAGCGTGTCGACTTCACAGTGCAGAGGTACCGGGTTCAATTCTAGCTCCGGCCTTCCTGTGTGGAGTTTCCATGTTCTCCCCGGGCCTACGTGGGTTTTCTCCGGGTGCTCTGGTTTCCCCCCACATTCCCAAAACATGCATGGCAGGTTGATGGAGCACTCCAAATTGTCCCTAGGTGTGAGTGTGAGCGCGGATGGTTGTTCGTTTCTGTGTGCCCTGCGATTGGCTGGCAACCGGTTCAGGGTGTCCCCCGCCTACTGCCCGAAGACGGCTGGGATAGGCTCCAGCACCCCCCCCCCCGCTTCATAAAATGAATGAATGAAATGGTTCAATTGCTTGTGTGTGCTCATGTACTTTATGAGCAGAGGTGGACACTCCGTCAGTACTGATGAAAGGTCTGCCACTCCGTCACTGATGGACACACATTTTGCCGGCGAATGATGCTAAACTTCGAGAAAATGCACCGACGGGAGCGGGTTTTCGTCCATCACCGGGTCAAGTTCCGTCTGTCACTGACAGACTCCCGTTTCGCTGACGAATGACAGGAAAACATGCTGCGTGTGTTTGTCCGCGGGGCAAATACTGCAGGGTTGCTTCTAGCGGGGTGGTAGAATCCCAAAATTTGAATGAGCGTAGTCAATCTGGTGACCTGTGGTGTTCAATTTGGGTTGAATATCGGATCTTATTGGGAAAACTGTTGCCTGGTGTGCATGTATGTTTCTCTTAATGAGAAGACTCACTCTGTCTATGGCACACTGAGTGAACTTGGCACTCCCCCCCCTCCTGGCGTCCTTTTAGCCCCCCCAACCTAATGTCTTCTTAATGCCTCGCAAAAGCCATTCTCGCGCTCTTCCCGCCAAATGCTCTCATCTTCGACGGCACAAAAATAACAGATGACACACCCTATTCAAAAGAAACCCAACAATATGAAGGTCATGGCCAAAGTCCAACGTGCTAATCATCAACTATCGTGGGAAAAGTGTGCGAAGGATGCAGGCAGTGTGCGGCGATCGAGCTGGTGGCAAGAGGAAGACCGGGCCAATTGTCCCGTGGAGATTAAAGTACCCGAAAAGACGGCATTGTCCATCCAAGGGGATCAATCTTCCTCCTCCCGTCACTCAGGTCCTGAACTCAATTCTCCTCAACCCCCCTTCTTAAAAGAGAGGCTTATCTTCTACTCAATAGCTTGTTGCGCTACAAGCCAAGCAGGACTGCGCCGGGTTGTCTCCCCCTGGCACCCCCTCACCGAGTTAAAAGGGAATTAGGGACGAGAAAGCGAGAATTGGAGAAAGTGAGCGTCTGAATTACGCGCTCCGTTTTGCCAGAAGATGTGCGCAGAGAGGCCGATGGAAGTGCTGATAGAAGGTGACACAAGGAGACGGGATGTGAGAGTGGAATTGATTGACTGCTGGCGGGGGGATTGAGGCCAGCGGAGAAGAATAGTGATCTGCTCGGTCTGCTTTTTCCTGGGCTGTGAAGCCGCATGCGTGCATGCATGCCCGCTTGGAGGACAGACAGCGGAAGAAACTCGGGAACCCCTGGCACGCTGTCTGGATGCCACCACATAAATCCCACCCCTCTTTTCTTCTGTGCCCTCACCATCGCTCTCCTTGGCTCAAGCAGCATCTCTTCAGCTCCGGTCCAAGGGAGGGGGGGGGCATCACCAGTTGCTAAGACGCGCTTGCGCTGCGACACACAACCTCCACCGTGATCCAATTCAAACACTGCCAGTCCCACAAAAAAAAAAGCAAAAGACGCAGATGGAGAAACGGTGGTTGGACTCAGGCCTTAGTCTGTTTATCCCAAGTCCCGAGTGCCCTTTTATTTTTTTTTTTATACCTTTCTTCCTTTCTCTCTCAGGCTCCTGCCATTGGCATGATCTCCGAGCAGAGGCTCTTAAAAAAAAAAGCAGCCTAGACAGTTCAACCGAAATTGAGATTTGATACTTATCAATGTAACATTCTGTGACTGCCCCTTCACTGGACTTCTATGGAATAAGTAAAAAGAACAAGTTCTCATTTAGTTTTTCGGAAGCCGTTGCCCCCGCAGCCCTCCTCCCTTTGTCGGAAAAACAGGATTGTTTTTTTCCGCTTTGACACCAATCTCCCTATTTGTTGCTTACGCACAAGTCTTCCTCGGCTCTCACAATGTTTCCCTTCTTCACTTCGCCCCCTTTTTTTTTTTACCGTGACTTGGCTCTGCTTAATGACAGAGCTTACACCTGCTTACAGGATTAAATTAATTAGTGTGAAACGGGGTTCGGGGAAAAGCGGGGGGGGGGGTGGTGGCTGGCAGCGCTGGCAAAGGCAAAGGGAAGCGAACAACGGGGGTCAGTAGAAGAGGGCAAGAAGGAAGAATGGGCTGCTCCGTGGCTGGATTTGAGTTGGTTGCCGGCGGAGGGGGAGGCGGCGTGAGAGGCGGAAAACAAGAGTTGTCCGAGGTGACGGAAGACTTGGATGCTTGCTCGGTGTATTTTGGGAGACAAATGATCTCCAGAACAGTGTTTGGGTTTGCGGGGTCGGAGGTGATTGCCACCGTTTTTCAGGACACATCTACAACCCCACTCGGTTGTCTCATGACAAAACGCTTTGCATTTTGGGTAAGCGTCGTTAAAACGCTGAAACTGAACCAGAGTTTCCCGACCAAGTTTCGAACCGCAGTTGTTTGGATTCAGAAAGAGTAGCTCAAGATGTCCAGTCCAGCCATTCAAGTTGCTTTCAGTGAGAATTATATGACAAAATAACAAAACAGGGTCAGAAAAAACGAATGTCATTGTTTTGTTTTTTGGGGGGGGGGAATCATTCGCCAAAACGGGATCACCATTCAAAGTCATTTTTTTATCTTGCCCTCATGATGTTATGAAACAAAAATAACAGACTCTTCTTGTTTGTTAAATTTGTTGCCATTTGTCTTGTTTTGCAAAAAAATGTTCCAAAGTGCTAGCAGGCTAACGACATGTTAGACAAGAGAGTGCTTCTGTCGTTAGAATTTAATAGGCTTGGCTATAAAAATGACATGCAGTGGTGAACTTTTCATCCGGTCCCCTTATTAAGTCCTCATTATCTCGCGTCTCTTGAAACAAAACTTGCCCTTGCAAAATCGCATGCACTTTCCCGTTCTGTTCATGTGAAGAGATATTTTTCATTTGGAGAAGACAGACAGTCCTCGATACGGGCAGACCTCCGCGTTGGCCCGTCTCCCATCTCTGTCATCTGCCTCGTCTCTGTCCCCCCGTCCCTCCCCGGCCGCAAAACGTGCGCTTACCAGGCTGTATTCCCCATCATAAACATGACCAGATGGGCCTCTGCTGACGCTTTTTGCCTGCCGCACTTGACCCGTTTCACTTCAAACGTTTGGCCACTCCCGCACACCTCATGCCTGTCTCTCAAAAGATGAGGCTGAGCGCAATCGCCCCCCCTACCCCGCACCCGCACCCGCACCCGCATGTCCGCCTCACCTCAATATAAACTCTGTCTTACATGTTACACGCTACAATTCAATGATTGCCTTACGGCGGGCCTTGGCCCGCAAAGTGACTGCGCAAGATTTATCCCAACCGCAAACATGGAACACAAACTGTGTATTATTTTTAAGGACGCCGCATATCGTGATCTAGCCTATATCTGTCGTCGGGACGCACGAAGGCGCACGCGTGTGTGTGCGCACGAAAAAGGGGGGGTTTAGTTGGTGACAGATGTGTTGTGGTACAGCCCCTTTGCGTGGCAGCGGTCACCTCAATCCCTTCCATATGACAGCGTTTAGGCAGGACGCACATAATGCTCATAGATCCCTCGCAGAATGCCGCGACATCGAACACACACAGGAGAAAACACGAGCACGCGCGCATGCTCCCAACCCCTCGCGCGCACAACGTTTCCGATCGCCGCTCTCCGGCTTAGCGCATTCCGTACTTGCATTAGTCAACCGCTGTACTAATTGCTTTGCATTATTGGCACAAAGCGGTACACTTGCTTCGCAGTTTCGAGAAACGCTTGCGGTGTGAGCAACGAGTGGTTTTAATCAGCGTACCGTATTTTTTTATTGAGTATTCTTTTGCGTAAGAGTGCCGTTTTTGTCGGGGGGGGGGGGATTGGTGCTTTTCGGGTCGTGGAGCCGTCCGGCGTGTTGCTCTTTGGTCGTGTGACAGTTCGCAGCTGTGACAGCCTGTGGCCTTGCCAACAAGGGCCTCGTGCTGATAAGACTGACAAGATACTGGCAGGCTGCGCAGGGGGAATTATCATGACATCTTATTGCATCAACAGGTGGGGGGGTGGGGGGGGGGGACCAGACCAAAACCACCTGCAGAGCTAAAACACGTTTTCAGGAAGAATTAAGATCTTTATTAGTTGCAGAGAGGGGAGATGTTGAACACTCATTTCGTCATTTTATGTTAACTTTCTTTTGATGGCGTCGCAGGCACCCGCAGTGGCTCCTCTTGTTGTATGTTGTCTGTTTAAGAGAGAGGAAATTTCACATTTGACAATAAAGTTGTACTTGTACTTGACTTGACTCATGTGCTTCAGATACAAATAAGCCAAATAACAGGGTGTTCGAGGATCTTTAACACCCACACATGCACGTGAGTCCATTCAGAGTGTAGAGGTCCGAGCTGAAGTTCAAACCCTCCTTGATATAAGAGCCGTCCAAAACACGTTTGAAACTAAATGGTTGCTGGTACAGACGCTCCCCAGCAAACGAACGAGTTACGTTCCGAAGGATCGTCCGTTAGCTGAATTCGTTCGTAAGTTGCTTCAGTGCTATATTTTGTATGGAATGTATGTTCAAGGCTTATATAAGTATGTTTAAGGTTTATATAAGTATAATAAAATGAAGTTTAACTTACTTTTGGAATATGTACTCGAAGTCTGAAGGAGATGATGGACGATTGCACAGTTTTCTTCTTTTTCTCATCATAAATGATGCAGTCGCACTGTATGGCGTCATTCATTTGATTTGCAACCTTTGTGCAACATTCAATATTTGGGTCTTGCTGCTCGAAGAGTGCGATGGCTTTATCTATGAGCGAAAACCCCTCGGCCAAGAGTTCCGTCTCAAACTTCTTCATGGGGACAGGCGTTTCCTCCTCCTCCTCCTCCTCCTCCTCTCGCACCTCACGTCGGTATTAGTGGCGGAAAGAAGCACTACGAAAAAGGCGCGCAATACAAAATCTAACTTACAGCATCTCTGTCCGAGAACATTTTTCGACATACCCGTACCCGCAAAAATGTTCGTATGTACCGTTGTTCTTAACATGAATGTTCGTAAATCGGGGAGCGCCTGTATTGCCTTTTTGTTCCCAATCCTCTGCCAAATGCCTTCAGCAAACACTGCTTACGTCTTTCCTCCCATTATATGCCAATGACAAATTTCATAAAACCCATTCAGTCCCAAAGACGTTTTTAAACATCTTTTCAGACTTGGTCTGGAATTGGCTGGTACTGAATGAGTTAAGAACGGCTTTCGGCTTCATGCCTCGTTTTCCTTTCGTACCTCACGCACGATCAAACGCATCTTTCTAGACAATCAAAGTCAAAGTGTCCGGCTCCAGACCTGCCATTTGCTCCCGGCACCAACGCAGGGGGCAAAAGAGACAAAAGCCTCCGAGGGCCCAATAACATCAAAGCGATGATGGCCCCAACCCCCTTTTTCCCCCCGATGCTCTCCTCTTATCAGGCTAATTGAAGACAAGCTCTCGGGATGGACGCACAATAGGCCCAACACTATAGTGGCATTCGCGACTCGACGGGTGGACTGCAGAAAAGGAGATGGCGAGTATTCAATAAGCCGAGCCCCTCCTTGTCCAAATCCCTTCTTCTGTCTTCCTTTCATCCCACGCCGTCTCATTCAACTCGCCACTTGACATAGCTCGACCTCTGAACCCCGAGTTTATGAATTGAAGCAACGGCTATTTATTTGCTGTGGGGCTAATGCGCGGCGGTGCTTTTGTACAAAGATTTGGAGCCATGTTAGCATTGTGCTTGACTTGGTGTCCGTGTGCTTGGATAAGCCGGCGGTCGCTGGCGCTAAGACCGTTTTCAAGACGGCTGACGGTTGAGGTTGACGGAATGGCCGTCTGCGAGTAAACTCTTAAAATGATCATGAAAAAAGAAGACACAATTTGGATTCTTTTTTTTTGGACTTCAAAAACAAGCCTCGGTGATCTATATTTAGCATAACATCGGCAAGAAAAACACACCTGCTTTTCCGACAAAGCTTTGGACCTCACTGTGCCTTTAAGGAAACGCGCACCTCCGCCCGCTAAGTAAACAACGGTAATCTTCAGAAAAAAAAAGATCACTCGTCATTATTCATCGGTCAAAAGGTGAGATTGTCAAATTTCCCCCTCTGACCTATTTATCAAATCATCCTCCTGGCGACAAGGTGAAATATACTCGCCCTGCGTAACCAACGATGAAGAAAACGGAATGCGATTGATTGCATTTGCACTCCCACCGAAAGAACGACAAATCCGAATTTTAGACTTTGCACCTTTTAAACCATATTGTGAAGTTATAGATAAACAGGCCGTGGCTTGTCTTTTGTGAGCTCCGTGTGTGTGTGTGTGTGTGTGTGTGTGTGTGTGTGTGTGTGTTCAGGGGGTATAGGTTGGGTTTTGAAGTGGTTGTGTTGCATGGCAGTCTCTTTGGAGGACACGCAGAACCGAGCAAACACACATCTCTGCTTAAACAAACAAGGGAGGACAGCAGAGCAAGACTAATGATGGGATCCACGCATCCTGAGTCCACATGTACACACACACACACACACACACACACACACACTCGCGGACACGGTACACATCCATCGCTCTTTAAAATCCACTCGAGCAAAGACGAAAAGGATTTTTTTCCCCCCCTGGAAGAGGAGTGGTCTGAAGTTGAAAAGGAGACAAAAACTTGCACGATGAACCTGCTTTCCTGGTCTTCCAGTACTTTCAAAAGACAAGTTATGACAGTGAGGCATTCAAGATCTATTTCAAAGTAATCCAGTGTGTTTTTTTGGGGTGGATATTTGACAACGTTTCCTCGCCAGACTCGATGGGAAAGATGAGCAACCCATTGATCCAGTTGTTATTTTTTGGGATACTATTTTTTATGTATTCACTGCCAGTTCCCACATACTCTCAGCCTCTTGTGTTCTGTGACATCATGAGCACCAAGTCTACCACAAGAAAGTGTAGACGCCTTTCACCTGAAGGAAAAAAAAAACAATTTTTTTTCCCCCATACATTAGTAATCAGCAACAGAACATGGATTTATTTCACATGGATTTCTGAGCAGAAATTAGATGAAGCAGTTTTCTTCTCTGAAAAGCATCATCTCTCACAGAACCGTGACGATGGATTTATTTCACATGGATTTCTGAGCAGAAATTGGATGAAGCAGTTTTCTTCTGTTAAAAAGCACCATCTCTCACAGAACCGTGACCATCATGCAATTTTTTTTCTCGTAACACCTCGAACTACTTAAACAGCAAAACTAAGGCTGAGAAAGGGCTATTGATGGCAAAAATTATTATGCAACGATGGAACATGGCTCGAGCTGAACGTCAGTTAAAAAAAAAAATACATGACGTTCTTCATTCATACCATGAAATGCATCGTCTTTTGTCATGATTGTAACATGCTCTTTCTCCCATCATGACACATACGATCGACTGGTTGGGGGGTCGACCTGACAATGCAGAGGTGTGGGGTTCTATTCCAGTTCCGGCCTTCCTGTGTGGAATTTGCATGTTCTCCCCGTGCCTGCGTGGGGTTTCTCCGGGTACTCCAATTTCCTCCCACATTCCGAAGACATGCATGGAGCACTCTAAATTGTCCCTCTGTGTGAGCGAGGGATAGACTCTAGCACGAGGATAAAGTGGATCGGAAAATATGTACAGCATATATATATGATCAATTAAGCAGTTAATTGACTCTTAGGCCCATCCCTACTTCCTTGCCCCCCAAATTTTTTTTTTTTTAAAATAGGGGTTGAAAGTCTGACGTGCTACTGTCTGGATCTGATCCAAATTCGGGTTGTTCAGCTTTGGTTGAGGTCTGCGTTCTACTGAGTGCTATTCTAGTCAGTACTGCGATGTGATGCCATGTGCTTCGTAGTAGTCCGCGTGTGTTTGTGTGTGTGTGTGTGTGTGTGTGTGTGTGTGCGTGCGTGCGTGCTTGTGCACATGTCCACCCCTGTGTGAATGCCGTGATGGCATTGTTCAGAGTCCTTGACAGAAGTGAATTAATCAGACCCCACTGGCCCATTTGTCTCTATTTGGACGGGTGGTGGGGTGGGGGGCTAATTGGAAAAGAAGCAGGTGTTAATAGAGAAGGGAGTGAGCCAAAATGAGTGCGTGTGTGCGCTCGAGCGTGCGCGTGTTCGTGTGTATGTAGGAACACACGCGTGAAATAGAAGTCTCTGAGCTAAGTTAACCAAACTTAATTAGGCTTGTTCGGGCGGCGGCCAACCTTGCATCTTTTTCTCTCCTCATCTGAGGAGAGTTAAAGAAGGAGGGAGGAATAAAGTCATGCCATCGAGGGGCCGATTGTTTTGGTTTCCTGCACGCCTGAAAACAAACATAAACCATACGAAGCATGTACACACGCGGATGTCGGCAATAAACCCACACAAGCACACCCAAATAGGAGTTGTGATCGGAAAAGTTTGCGTGTGTGTGTGTGTGTGTGTGTGTGTGTGTGTGTGTGTGTGTGTGTGTGTGTGTGTGTCTCCAGTCCTGCAGGTTGCTGGTCGTAAAGTTCGAACCTGTTTGGAAGCTTGTCGGCTCCCTGCATATTTAGCCGTCTCAGTGATGTCAGCAAGTTTGAAGAGACGGCACCGTTTTGTCTTTTACACAGGAGGGAAGCGAGTAAACGGTGCCCGGTGCTGTGAGTGTGTTTTTGATGTGGTATTTATGCAGTTGAAAGCTTTCTCCTGTGTGGTCTCACCACGTGGTTATTCACCCCCCCCCACCCCACCCCCCTGCCCCCTTCCCCGGCCATCCAGATCATACACACAAACACACACATGCTCACCTGATGCACGGTATATTTGTGTGTGCTCGTCCTCTTGGAGACGAGTCGTGTTCACGCTTGACACGTGCGTGACCCGTCCACTACCAAATCGAAACCATGTCCGGCACACACGGGGATCAAACACATGGCTACGCATACACAGCTTCATGGCATAAACATACAACAAAATCTTCCATAATATTTAGCCGAACCCCTGCACGCACACGCACACACACACATACACACACGCAGGCATGCACAAAGAGGCATTGTGCATATTTTTGTGTACGGTCATAACAATTAAAATAATCTGAAGCTCTTTTTTTTTTTGTTTGTGAATTAAATAAAGGCACAAAACAAAAAGGATTGATCCGTTCATACGTTTATTTTCTATTGTGCATTTCCTCATATGTGTGTCACAGCTGACATCCTGCAAGCGATGCCCCAGACGATCAATCAAAGGGCGCATCAGAGGTGTGTCGGGGAAAAAAAGCAGGACTAGTGTCACGAAAGATATATTTGAAAACCAAACTATGAGTCTTCCTCCTCAAGGTGGGCCTGATGCTCAAGCAGCATGTCGACAAAAAGGCGCGCTGCGGCATTTGCTTCATGAAGAGAATTGTGGCGCAACACCTCACGGCCATTTTGACAACACTCCTGCTTATAATCCCCTGAGGATCTGACAGTTCTTGGCCAAGAAAGATATCGCAGTGCTGAAGCAACCTCCCAACTCATGCAAGTTGGCTCTGTGTGATTTTTTTTTTTCCTCTTCGAGCTTAAGGAGGTCATCAAGGGGACCAGTTTTTAAGAAAACATCAAGATGACCATGAAGCAACGGAGGACCCCGGAAGAATGTTTTTTTTCAGGAGCGCATGAAGGTGTGGCAGGGAAGTGCTTTAGACTCCACATGGATGGCAAAAACTTTTTGGATTTGAAATATGTCTTTTGTGACACCACATTGACATAGTATTTAATTACACGCTTGTAAATACAACGGGTTCATTTTTTTAGCTGTGTGTGACAGTGTCCTTGGAGGGGGTTGATTTTAACCCATGTAAAGCACTTGGAGTTGCTTTTTAATTGTGAAAAGTGCTCGAAAAAAGATGGGACAGGAACCAAGTGTGAAAACCTCCACAATCCCAAATGCTCATTCGAAAGACCCAATTCAAATTATTTCTGTCCTGTCCTACTTGTCCATGTTGACTACATCAGCGAAGAAGAAAGTGATCAAGTCACCGAAAACAAATTGTAATTCAAATCTCAAAAGAGCAGAAAAGTATTCCAAACATAAAGGAAAGTCTTAATATCATGATACTAGTAATTATAAACCATGCTGCAGCAGCTGTGGCATCAAGGCAATGGTGGACCCAAATGCACACATTCAAGCAAGGTTTCAGCAAAACAAAAAAAAATCAAAAAACGTATTGTTACATTCCGACTAAATATCGTATATATTCTCCTCTTGGCCAAACACTCCGCAGTGTTTTGTGAAGACAGCCTCATTTGTTTTTCGTGTTGTTCCACCACCTAACAAACAAACTAACAACTCCGTGGTAGACATAAATATTTGAGATGCTTAAAAAGCTCAAATTGTCTTCAGTGTGTGTTGGTGTGTTAATGTGGTGAAAATATGCATCGATGTGAACATTCTGCCCTCCTGAACCTGGGATGCCCCCTGACAAACACACACACATACACGCGTGCGCACACACACACACACACACACACACACACACACACACACACACAGTCAGAGGTGGGATCGCTCGAGGCGAGAAGGCAGGTCGGCAACGATTAGAGGGCCTGTGTGTGTGTAATGGTTGCCATGTGCGGGTCCATCTCATCCACCATTACACGTACACACACACAAACGGCGCTCACCTCCCGAATCCCTCCAAGATACCGTACACTTTTAAAAACATTAGCCCCTAATGCTTTAATGCCCTCCCGTCAATGTGGGGCTTGACTACAGCTAAAATGGCAGACAGAGGAATGCTGCCTCGTGTTTGCTCAGAACATGAGCAAAGTCTCTGGGTTGAGTTTGATTTAAAAAAAAAAAAATTGATGGCAACTCAGCCTCACCTTATAATGGGTCATACACCCAAAAAACTTTAATTTAATACTCTGTTTCGGACATGCTGTATATTCATTCATCAATCAACGTTGTCGATGTGTATCCATGGTGTCTGAAAAGTTCAACTGGAGAGACACGTCTAATGGCATCATTTCAAAGCACGTGAGATCACAAAGAAAATGCTGGAGCAGGATTCTTGACTCCAAAAGTCCCAGATTGTTTGACTTTAGTCTTCGTGCAGTTGGCGGGGGACACCCTGAACTGGTTGCCAGCCAATCGCAGGGCACACAGAGACAAACAACCATTCGCACTCACAGTCACATCGAGGGACAATGTAGAGTGCTCCATTAACCTGCCAAGCATGTTTTTGGAATGTGGGAAGAAACCGGATCACCCGGAGAAAACCCACACAGGCATGGGGAAAACATGCAAACTCCACACAGGAAGGCCGGAGCTGAAATCGAACCCTGCACCTCTGCACTGTGATGCCGACGCGCTAACCAGTCGACCACCGGGCCGCCTTAGAAGATATAAGATAATAGAATACGATTCGTATAATAGCTCCGCCTCTGGCCTTCCCGCTTGCTCTCTCATCAGACACTTGTGCGCACAATCAAAAGCGTTGGCCATTGGATGCTGAAAAACGTTCTTGTCAATGAGATTTTTGAACGTAAACGCCATCGGAGAAGACGCAAAAACAAGCGTGCTATTGCAAGAGATTCATTGTGTCAACATCTGAGCGGCGAGGGTCCATCGGGGGTACGGTCTAGACTCTAGACTATTTACTGACAAAGGGAGCGGGATAAGAGCCTCTTGTTTCATGTACACTTACCCTTCGCATGCACTTTTGTACAAATTTTTTTATCACGGAACACTCTCAGATTTCGTTCAGTGATGATACCGTGCCCAAGTATCGCCTTCACAGGACAGCCATGAAAAAGTCATTGTTCCTCCCCGAAAGTTTCTCAGACAGGAAGCTGACGCAGGAGACGGGAAGTCTTGATGTTGGCCCCTCAGAATATTGGCATTGATGTGTTAAAGCTTTCCAGGTGTCACCGACTCCAGCTGGTACACTGTCAGCCTGTCAGAAAGCGGCGTGACTTCGAACTTGAGGCTAACAGGCACAGTGACACAAGCGTGCGCGCGCACACAGAGAATGACTAAGAAGTGGGCAAGGACCAACAGCAGTGCGTGTTTTCACTGTCACAAATTGGGAGAATAAATTGCTTCTTGATTCTTGATTGGTGATTGGGGAGCAGAGGGGTTGGGGGGGGTGGACTGTGTTCATGGGACTGCCAGTAACTTGACATTTGAGTCAGAAATTAAGCATTTGGAGGTTAATATACTGTAGATATGGCATGTGCCCAGCACAATAGACTTATTGGCTAGACTCGCTGTTGTATTTTAACTGCATTCATGATCGATCATACCCTGGAGGTGGATCAATAATTCAATGGATGGCAATAGCTTAGCAAACCTAATTTGGATCAACGCTGCGTTGCACACTTTCAAACCTCCTGCATCATGTTTACAACCGATTCTGTCGTCAGGATTCACACACACTTTCCACTCAGGAGTGAAGATATGTCCCGTAATTTCCGAACTATCGAGTGCACCTAATTATAAGTCGCACCCATGACATTTTTAAAGGGAAAAAACATTTTGTTCACACATAAGCCGCACCTGTCTATAAGCCGCAGGTGCCCATATTGTAACATGAGATATTTACAAAGAAAGACGGTACACCGAAAGCCTTTCCAAGTTTTAATAACATACGTTAACTTTTCTTTCCAAATAGTGCCTGTAACACGACAGCACCACGGCAGTAAAACAGCACCAACAGGGCCGGTTAAAAAAAACATAAAAGTCGTCGAGTAATGCTTTTTTTTTTTTTCGATGACAAAATCGTTGCTCACCGTAACACTCGGTCAACCATTCCTTCGTTCGACTTCCTACCATCTACGCTTTCGTGTCAACTTTCACGACAATGTCTTTCCGGAGGGGTTTTTGGGGGGGGGGGGCATAGTAATCCTTGGTGGATGCAGTGCAGCCCAAAACACAGGTCCAAATGTGACCTGTTTTCAGTGTGACAGATGATAACGTCTTCCTCAACACGTCTATATCAACTTGTCTCACTTTTACCTTTTATCGCTTGAGCGCTCCCTTGTGGGCATTCGAAAAATCTTTATATAGGCCGCTTCCGCAGAGCTGAAAGCGTGTGACAAAAGCCGCAGCTTATAGTCCGGAAATTGTTTTCAGTGTGACAGATGATAACGTCTTCCTCAACACGTATATATCAACTTGTCTCACTTTTACCTTTTATGCTTGAGCGCTCCCTTGCGGGCATTCGAAAAATCTTTATATAGGCCGCTTCCACAGAGCTGAAAGCGTGTGACAAAAGCCGCGGCTTATAGTCCGGAAATTACGGTAAGACATTCTCCTTTAACCCGTGTCTCATCTCTTGACATGGAAAACATGAATGAAAAGTATATTTTGGATAATCCTGCTCGTTACCAAATCATGCCTCAATGTGGTCTATAATACCCACCGCCCTACTCCCAAAAAATCTTGGACAGCTTCGTAAAAAAATAACTTTTAATAGACTTAAGGAATGGACTTCCCACCTCGCCTTTGATCCCTACCGTGCCCCAATCCGTCACCGTCCAACTTTTGCCTTTAAACATTGACCCCGGGGATCAATGTTGGGGGGGATCAATGTCGAACAAGCCCTCGACTTCAGTCTCTCTTCTCAGTCTTTCTCCTTCACACTCGACTTGTCCCCCTGGGTGTAGCTGATTAATAATGCCGGTCCATTTACCACCGAGTGGAATGCACGGGGAGACTTGTATTAGGGTCCTTAATGAACTGGGCCCCCGTTGGCCTCGACACCAATTAACAAAGCTTTTAATTAAGGCTATAATCAGAGCTGCTGATAGGTAGAAGCCCCTTTGCTACCCTGAATACGCAAGCGTCCCGCTGAGATGTGCCGACTTGCACAAACAAACACGTGCGCACGTACGGAACGCAAAAAAAAAAACGGCGGTTCAACGAGTGAGGATGGAAGAAGCTGTTTTCCACTCGGCTGCATTGATCTTTCGACGTGTGTGACCAACTAAGGATGGTCGACAACATATTTGGGGCCCAAAATAGCCCAAACACTTGATTTGGAACCCATAGCAGTCCAAAGTACAAGCTCCCGCCATCCAAAAACATGAAGCAAGAGGAAGAGAATGTCTACTGCGGCGATGCCAACTTCCCAAGCTGAGGGAAAGTTGGACTTTTTTTTTCTTCTTTTTTTGGAGCAAGGAAAGGAGTTTAGCTTCAGACAAAAGAACCTTTCTGTCGAGATAGAAACAAAACATACAAGCTAATTGATGTTTAAGCTTAAATATTAGAGAGATTTTTCTTCTGGACGATGTTAAATTAGAGTTTGTCTGCAGCTGTTTCAGAAGCAGAACAGCTGCCGCACACAGTAGTCGAACTTATGAGAGGGTATATGCTGCTCGGGAATAAGTTTGGCGTCGTGAATCACACATTCGGCAAGACGTAGATGAGTTTCGAGAACCGCAACTCTTTCAAATGATGTCAGTTTTGGCAAAAACATCGGAGAAAAAAAATCGAATTTAAAGAGGCACTACGATGCAGGTACTGTAACAGCTGATCACGCACGCCGTATGTTTATTTGCTGCTAGAAATGAAGAAAAAGCTAGCCCTCGGATGAGTCGTATTTTTCTCTTATTAAATTGTGACATTTGACATTTTGGTTCAAAAGCGTTTGTACAACCTGCTTGTCAAAATCTAAATCTACAAGTATGTCGATAAGTCTTTGTCGTTCAATGTTTTCGGCGCAGTGAAACATGTGCTATCGCGGTACGAGCCAGTACTTGTGCAGGGACAGTGTTGCTCACATTGCGAGAAAATACTGATCGATGGGATCTTATTCACCCGTGAGAATTGATCTCGGTTTTGCTGTCTGGTGCTTTCTACCATCTTTTTTCAACCATCTTTGTTACTGATTTGTTGCTTTACTGTTGTATATGTCAGTTGCTCCATGTACAGCACTTTGTATGCAGCGATGGCTGTCTGAAAGTGCTCTATAAATACAGTTGAGTTGAGTTGAGAATCAAAACTTTCACACTCTCCTTACATAAACGCCGATATTTAAATAGAACACACAACACAGACGGATTTCCAGGAAGTGGTCCCCCTTTTCAAAAGCAGACTCACAAACATGTGAACACTTGAAGCTGGCATGGCTAACGTTGAGGGAGCAATTGTCTGTCCCATAGCTTGACAGACACACCGTCACCTTCTTCTTTTTCTCTCCCGTCTTATTCTTTTGGAGTCTCTTTGTCACTGTTCGACTCGCTTGCACTTCCTGTAAGCCTTGGTAGCCTTCGTTCCTTTGACCGGGAGAATTTGTCGTGGCGGCGCAGTGCCATTTCGCCACACTGAACTGGCTACTTGTTTGCTTCAAGTACTTGAAATGCAAACAGTGCCTCCATCAAGTCAAGACGATTGAGCTAATGTTGGATCTCATTTTGCTGTCTAAAGGGTCACAATGTGCCGCGTTAACTGCGATAACTCAACTAAATTAGCGGCTGTGATGGAGAATAGATGGTCATGTGAGCTAAATCTGTTCCAAACCCGACATGGATTTGGGTTGTTTTTGTTTTGGTTTATGAATATGTGTTATTTTCGGGGCTCTGATCATTTCTTCACCTCCTTTATACTTTGTTAGATCAACTTGAATGCGCACACACACACACACACACACACACACACACACACACACACACACACACACACACACACACACACACACGAGGCGAACCTAATTAAAATGCTCGGGTTAAGCACCGTGTGTCGCAGCCTAGCAGAGTGGGGTGTCAGGCATGTGGAGAAAGGCGGGTTGGGTGGCTTTTGTCTCGGGGCGAGGGGTGCAAATCTCATCTCACGTATACTGCAAAGAGATTAGGGAACTTTTGCAAGATATTAGCTGTTAAAAAATGAGAAAAATGTCCTAAGCCTCTTGTACAAGTGTTGGACCTGGTTTCGACAAGGCTGTCTTTTGTTTCACAGATAGAGGAACAGAGCTGAGAGTCAAGGAGTGATTAGTGCGTGTGTGTGTGTGTGTGTGTGTGTGTGTGTGTGTGTGTGTGTGTGTTTCTCCATATGTCTTTGTTTGAGGTTGGTTCTCGAAAACAAAAAAAGATGACATTCAGGTAACTTATGGGCGCCTGATATCAAATAAAAATGAGCGAAAATTTGATGTGGATCCGAATATAGTACATGCAGTTTGGAAGTCACGTGTGCGTTCGGGCAGGCAAGGCTCTCAGGACAGCTTCGCAAGACCGTGTTCAGGACAACGTCTCAAGATGGAGAACAGATGATCAACAATGTCGGATTTCCAAACAAAAAGATCTTCATTGAGTGATCTTCGTTTAAACAAGTGCTGATTATGATGATCTGTTTATGACACCGGACAGCAGAATGTTGTGACGCAAGATTCAGTGAACAATGTCAAATGGAGGGGAAACGCTATCGTGCACTGCAGTCAGAAAACACGGACATGTCATAGCTCCATCATCTTCATTCATACATTGAGGAATAGTGATTACAAATGTCAGATTGCTTTGCCTCTGAATAATAATAGTCATAGCAAGCAATTTTTTGGTTGTTTTTTTTTTTCCCCTTCTTTGAGCCCCAACCCTGAAATGCAGACGTCCAATCACAGCGCAGCACTGAACATGATCTGACACTTTGCTGGCAGTGTTCCATTGAATTTGTTGAAATAGTCCGAAATTTTTTTTTTTTGATCAATGCCTTTGGTTTTCACCTTTTGAATTATTGAATACCGAATAGAGAACAAAACGGCTTTAGATGAGCAAGCTTCACTCCTTCATATCGTCGATGTCCCAATTGTCAAGCCTTGCGGTCATTCCCGACTTGTGTCTATTTTACCGCCCTTCTTAATTTGTCTTGTGTGATGTCCTCCTGTCACTACTTTCACATTGATGGAACCTTCAAACGCACACTACAGGTCTCTCGAAATTTGTCTTTATTCAAGACAGAGTGTGAAGGAAAGAAGAATGCCGAGCTTCCACTCCTCGTCCATCTAAACACATCGTGGTCCTCTCTCCATTGCTTCCCAGTCTGACAGACAGACAAAAAAGAGAGAGTCCGGGGCATGTGAGTGCATCATATGGAAGAGATTTAGTGCTAATGACACCCCCCCCTTTTTTTTACATCATTCCATGGCTAGTGCCATCGCTTTGTAAGCTCCCATGACCTCAACCATCGATTACATTTTCTCACAATTTACAAGATACGTCATCCGGACCCCTGTCGTGCAAGTTTATACAATATGTACGTACACACCACTGAAAATTCCCATTAGATACTCCAATTCAACATTATGGGCATAATTACGGTACTTTTCGTAGTATTAGTCGCCCGGGAGCAAGATACTCAACCCCGTCAGTTGCTCGTGGTGTTGCGTCATCAGTAGGTGAATGAGCAGACAGCGTGAAAGCGCGTTGAGTACTTGGAAGGTAAAGAAAGTGTGCGTGTCTTTGTGTCATTGACGTATAACGTTAGTTTGCTGCCACCTCACCGCAACAAACGAAGCGGCCGTCTCGCCAGGTAGCTGACTAGCTTAGCATGCGGCATTCGCAACAGTAAAATATTTAGAGCACCATAATACGCAAAAACTGACCAGGGTTGCCAGGTAGCTGACTAGCTTAGCATGCGGCATTCGCAACAGTAAAATATTTAGAGCACCATAATACGCAAAAACTGACCAGGGTTGCCAGGTAGCTGACTAGCTTAGCATGCGGCATTCGCCACAGTAAGATATTTAGAGCACCAAAATCCGCAAAAACTGACCAGGGTTCGGCCTTTGGCCACAATGCAACGCTGGTTTCGAGTTAAGGTAAGCCGTTTCAAAACTAAAGTTTTCAAACCCAACCGGAACCCATTCGCTGTTGTCAACGCGATGAGGGAACGGGGATTTTGGGTGCGAATCAGAGCTGGAATTTTAGTGTGTACAAGTCGCAACCTGAATATAAAATATATAAAAGTGCGACTTATAACCCGAAACCCCCCCCCCCCACCCCAAAAAAAAAAACGTACTTGTTGAAGGGACGCAGAGTTCACTTTGACCCTTGTACAATGGCACTTTGGCAATTTTCAGGAAGCAAATAGCACCGGAGCCCTTCTGGCAAATCTTGGCGACCTCCAAAATCAGGAGAACAACAACTTTTCTCACCTATTAGAGAAAATTTACCATCATTATAAACCAGTGGTTCTTAACCTGGGTTCGTTCGAACCCTAGGGGTTCGGTGAACCGGTCTCAGGGGTTCGACGGAGCCTCTGCCATGGAGGTTAAGACACATCCCGACTCAAGGTGTCAATTCGTTATGACACGCCCACTTGGTCATCGCTTGCTGCAGATGATCACATGACATTGCTTGTCCAATCAGTGCTGCGCGAAATTTAGTTCGCTCAGTAGTCACTGTGTGACTGTCGCGATAGTATCTCATATGAAAAAAAAAAACTATCCTTCTCCCATGTAAATTTATTTACATTTTTCTGTTTTTAATAAATGTGTTTTTAATGTCTTGAATTTGTAAAAAAAAAAAACATTTTTATTTTTCACTAGTGAAGGGTTCGGTGAATGTGCAAATGAACTGGTTCGGTCCCTCTAACAAGGTTAAGAACCACTGTTCTAAACCGACTATGCTGCACACGTCGGGACGCTGTCTCAGGATTCAGAATCACTCAGGTTGACAATGATCTTTCCTTGAGGTGACGGTCCACAAGTCCAGTGTGTGCTGCAGCCAAGGAAAGTGAACCAATTCGGTCGGCGCGCATGATGACAAAGTGGAACGTCGGTGACCTTCACCTTCCGCTTTTTGCTTGAGCGCTGCAAACTACCTCGTACCTTTTTTTTTTTTTTTTTAACCGGGAACCCGCCTGGCTGACAGGGGGAAGATATGCTTCATGATGATGAGTGAAGTGTAGTGACAATGAAATCAGCGGCAGGAACGAATGCCATCGTTGACGGTTAGCAACTTAGCCTAACAACAGCTTGAACATCCCAGTGACTCCAAAAAAAATGATTTGCCTGATCTTGCTTACTTTTTTCCATTTGTTTTAATGACTGGTAGCGTCCAAGCTATCTCTTGACGGACAAATGTTAAGGCTCTCAGCTCCCTCCAAACCTTTAGCACAATGTGTGTGTCCACTCCTTTGGGGCTTGACCTCAAAATTGACCTTCAATCCGCCTGTCAAGCCCCTCGCACTTCTCATATCTGTGTCGCGCTGACGCTGGCATTCTTTCACGTTAGCGCATCGCAGCGCTGCCGATAGGCCTGCCAGACACCCCCCGTGCTTCATGGGTATCTCTGACAGACACACACACACACACACACACACACACACACACACACACACACACACATACAGCCAGTTAATTGGTAACTAGAGTTTATGGGTAGCCCAGATCTCACAGTTGTACGGCACCATAGTGACAAGTCGGCTTTTGGTGAGTTCCGATCCTGTGCATCGAGCACGGCGGCTATGCGAGATCGTACGCATTACTTGTGCTGTTTTATCTCTTGGCTGTTCGGGTCGGGACATTTCAATTCTATTTGCCGTACGGCGGGGCTCATCGAGCGGGTTGGCCATCCCGCGTTGTATTGTTCAAAATTTGGAGAACACGACTCTTTTGCGCCCGTCTTGTGACCTCACTACGCCTGACACGGAAGTTGCGGTTTCTCTTTTTTTTTTTTGCCGATGTTTACAACACTTGGATCCCTTTTGTTTTTTTTACCCAGCCCTGAAACTATCCTGAGCGTCAATAATTAATACCGCACAATAATTCAACATGTTTGTTCGAGGGGGGATGTCATTTTGTCCCTTTTGACCGACCAATCAATATCAATAAAGCGGTCTAGTTATCGCTTTTACCCTCATCCAACAACCTCGAGATCAATACTCATCCGTCATGGCTTCGCCTGCTCAATGTTATCGCTTGTGCCGGGATTAGTTTGCCTCGCGTGTTGTCCTGACATTTTCTGATATCCGCAGATGTGTCGGTTAGACGCAGAGGTCTGCCTCGGCACCCTGCACGCTTTATTTCGAATCGTGGTCATACAGACGTCATTGCTGTTCATCTTTGCTTTTTGAAACGCTGTATGTGAAAACATTTTCTTGTTTTAATGTGCTTGGTATATTTTTGGAGGACAATTCTGAGCGTTTGTAGTCATTCCTTGTTATCGCTGTTGATATTTTTGTTGTTCCTTCTGCTCCCGCAGCTCCAACTGCATGGAATTATGCCAAATAGATTTATAGCACATTGACTTCATAGTGCAGAGGTACCGGGTTCAATTCCAGCTCCGGCCTTCCTGTGTGGTGGAGTTTGCATGTTCTCCCCGTGCTTGCGTGGGTTTTCTCCGGGTACTCCGGTTTCCTCCCACATTCCAAAAACATTCATGGCAGGCTGATTGAACACTCAAAATTGTCCCTAGGTGGGAGTGTGGGCGCGAATGGTTGTTCGTCTCCGTGTGCCCTGCGATTGGCTGGCGACCGGTTCAGGGTGTCCCCCGCCGACTGCCCGAAGACAGCTGGGTTAGGCTCCAGCACCCCCGTGACCCTTGTGAGGATAAAGCGCTTCAGAAAATGGATGGATGAATCGATAGATTTGTAGGTTTCACGCACGCCATATTTCTGTTGCCGTCTCACGCAAGTGCGCAGGCTCATTCACATCCCACCACTGTCACAGGACCCAAGCGGGGGTCATCCTTCACGCCTTTCTCATCCTTCAAGTGCTGACCGCTCTCCTCCATCTGTCTGTCAGGCCAAAACTTGACCTCTCACCTCGACGGGCCCGTCCACCTTGTTACGAGTAAGCCTCAGTTGATTGTGTCGCTTGACCAGCTTTGAACACACGGCTCAACCTAAAATGGTGGCAAGCCTGCTTTACATGTGAAGGAAGGATCGACCTTCATTTGATCATGAAGGTGAAATACAAAATCAGTTTCAAATAGTGTGTGCCTGTGATATTTATTTATTTTTTATTCATTATTATTTATTGTTATATATTATTTATTTATTTATTTGGGGGGATTGACACAGACAGTTGTAATGTTTATTTGAACTACAGTGTAAGAAATGTCTCTCAATATCATACGGTACACTTCCATATCACGACCACGTTCAAGCTCCAATTTTAGGGTTTTTTTGAATGTTTTTTTTTTTTTTTTGAAACTGAGTATATCAGTACCATCTCGTGCAGATCTTAGCGTACAGCTCTTAGAATGGATCGGGTT
>NW_017805839.1:196014-204039 GCF_001891065.2 Hippocampus comes | reverse complement strand
GGGTACTCCGGTTTCCTCCCACATTCCAAAAACATGCATGGCAGGCTGATTGAACACTCAAAATTGTCCCTAGGTGTGAGTGTGTGCGCGAATGGTTGTTCTGCGATTGGCTGGCAACCGGTTCAGGGTGTCCCCCGCCGACTGCCCGAAGACAGCTGGGTTAGGCTCCAGCACCCCCGTGACCCTTGTGAGGATAAAGCGCTTCAGAAAATGGATGGATGAATCGATAGATTTGTAGGTTTCACGCACGCCATATTTCTGTTGCCGTCTCACGCAAGTGCGCAGGCTCATTCACATCCCACCACTGTCACAGGACCCAAGCGGGGGTCATCCTTCACGCCTTTCTCATCCTTCAAGTGCTGACCGCTCTCCTCCATCTGTCTGTCAGGCCAAAACTTGACCTCTCACCTCGACGGGCCCGCCCACCTTGTTACGAGTAAGCCTCAGTTGATTGTGTCGCTTGACCAGCTTTGAACACACGGCTCAACCTAAAATGGTGGCAAGCCTGCTTTACATGTGAAGGAAGGATCGACCTTCATTTGATCATGAAGGTGAAATACAAAATCAGTTTCAAATAGTGTGTGCCTGTGATATTTATTTATTTTTTATTCATTATTATTTATTGTTATATATTATTTATTTATTTATTTGGGGGGATTGACACAGACAGTTGTAATGTTTATTTGAACTACAGTGTAAGAAATGTCTCTCAATATCATACGGTACACTTCCATATCACGACCACGTTCAAGCTCCAATTTTAGGGTTTTTTTGAATGTTTTTTTTTTTTTTTTGAAACTGAGTATATCAGTACCATCTCGTGCAGATCTTAGCGTACAGCTCTTATAATGGATCGGATTAGATTTGGGCACTACTTACCTCACTGACTGTATGTAAGTGTGGAGGAGCTAGTCAAGTCATCAGTGAGCCACCACAAGTGCATTTCATATACAGTATTGATTGATTGATTGATTGATTGATTGATTTATCTTCAAACTCAGGACTTTTTTTTCTCTGCCATGTATTCCTCGTCCTTGTGCCTCCATTCTTGCTTATTGGTCAGACAGATGAGCCCAATTTGGCCTGCTTGTGTCGTTGGCCACTTGATTAATGACTCCGGGTGATCTCTTCTGTGTCCTTTTTTTCAAACTGGCTCACGCAACACACACGAGCACACGCAGGCTTTGTAATTGATGACACGATTCTGTCCATTTGCAAGGAAAACGTGCACCTCTCTTTCTTTCCTTTTTTTTCTTTCCTTTTTTTTTTTTTTTTTAAACGTAGCTACTTTCTGTCTTCTTCTTTTTCTTTCCACACGCGCCTTTTCATTAGGGGACTGTCACCATGATATGCAGGCCAGGGTGGCCTTGTGACACGCTCACAAAGCAGTATAAATATTTGATTAGTCGTAATGGAAATCATCGGCGCTCGCTAATTGCGTGCACCTATTATCTGAGATGGGCTATCAAAAGCGAACATCAACTTTGATCCTCCCCCAACCCCCGCCTCCCCACTTTCCTCTGCTTCACCTCAGCCTCGCTCTTGTTTATGTCGTTTATTTTGGGCCTTATGACTTTATCTTACCAGCCCCTTTGCCTTCCTGCCTTTTCTTTTCCACTTGTATGTTTTATGAGTAATATATTGTGTCTTAAATCCTCTGGTGCGCCACTTGCAAAAAAAAAAAACCTCAAACAATCCTTTAAATTACTCTCAACCTGCTGACACTTGGAGGTATTTGTTCAGTTTTTAATCCTCTCACTTGAAATATCACAAGCAAGTTGCGAGAAGCTGTCAGGAATTCTCTACTCGATCGTTCTATTCTTATGTAAATGTTCAGTTCAAAGGTTGTCATCCCAAAAATAAAAAATCTACTTTAACACGCTCACTCTTTTGATCAGGGAGTGCACACAAATACTGTGAACACTATTAGGAAGAAGGGGAGGGGAAAAAAACCCAGAAAGAGGCCTTGGGAGCTTGTCAGGTATAACCTGAGGAGTTACAAACATTTTGGGGTCAAATTGAGGTCATTGAGGCTTCTTCAGGCAAAAAGTTCATGACTTCATGCTTACCTCTACCAACGAGGTTATTGATTTCATTCATTTGTTTATGTTGTTGTTGATTTATTTATTATTTTTTGTACCACTGAGGGCTAGTGAGGGGGGTGGGGGGTACTTCATGAAGTGCCAGAAAATGTGCCTACCAGAATGCAGTACAGGGTCACTGAAATTGAGAAAAATCGGCATCTTTGACAAAGGGCTTCACAATTCAGCATGCCAATCGAGTTCGATTTTTACATACAACTTCCTATTGCTTAGTATGAATTTTACTTGGTCCTTAAAACAAAGTTTAAAAAAAAAATATATATATATATATCTTTTGCTTTTCATTGCACCATTGTACCTTCTTTCAGCCATCATTTCAATGTGTGCTCCATCCGATTTGATCTCCATGTGGAGTGTTCCACATGCGCTTCCTTCATCTTCATCCTGTTTTTATTTGCTTGTTGTTATTTACGGAGCATTCCCCCGAGCCCCCCTGCGGGGATCCGTGTCATTGTTTGGCGTCGCTTCTCTTTCCCCGCTCCCTCAAGCCTTTTCTGGACATTCCCATTTTAACCAAAGACAAAACAAGTTAATGAGATCGGAAGTGCGGGCCTATCAAAGGGGAATCAGTATTCAAATCAAGACCTTGTCTGGACACAAACAGCAGGAAGCCAAACAAGAGGCTGCTACTGCTGAATAGGAGGAGAGAGCGAGAGAAGGGGGGGGGGTGCAATATGGGGCTACCTATTGAGTGTGTGCATGAGTTGCAACTTTTATCATTTAGAAGTTTCTTCATTGTCAAAAACGACCTCTTCTGTATCTCATTTCTGATCGCCTTTGTCCTTTCTAAACGACAGAATCGGTCATGACTTTTTTCTTCTATGTTCCAAAAATTAAAAGTTGGGTTCATTTGTCACGGTGACAAGAGCAATGTGGACGACACCATCAGGGAAAGGCAACAAGCAGCAGCCTCACTCTACATTTGCTAGCTGTGAAAAACAAGGTCTGAGGGATCTGATTCAGGGCAGGAGAATATCTTCGAAGACACGGCAAGGAGGCTGAAGAAAGGTAAAAGGATGCGGAAAGGGTAGGTGGTGGGGTGTCGTTTTTGGACAGAAAGGTCCCATTATCTGGTGTAGAGGTCCACCTGAGCTAAAGACAGCCATTTGTTCCCAAATCGACCTGTCGACCCCCACCTAATTACCAGCCAATTATTTCCAAATGTCTCACGTTCACGGCACAGCCAGAACACTTCAGGAGGGGAGAAGCGGAATGGCTTTCCTGCACATCTTATTTGTTTCTTTCACTTCCACAGTTTGTCTTTTTTTGGGGTGGGGGGGGCGTGTTTTCGAAGAAGAACAAAAAGATATCTATGGCGGCTGACAAAATACATTCTCCCACCTGTCATAAAAACAAGCAGGGAAAATTCCGCTTCTTCAATGTCACCATGTGGAAATCGAAACAGGGAATTGACTTTTTCTGGACACTCTCTTTTGCATGATTTTAACAATTTTAACATGAAAATGTTTGGTTATCAGTACTCGTTTCGTTTGGACGATCGGCCTTGTGGTCGGACAGCTTTGACATGGTGGTGTATTAACCAACACAAAAAACACGACAAACATTTTGGTACTGACCAAATGCAGATCATGTAGGGTGACGAGGGTGGCTGGGTGTGGGGGAGGGGGGGCGAAGCATTGCATCGTTACATTTTTGCTTTGCGCTGTGTGTGTATGACCATACTTGTGCAGAATGCAAAGTTCCCACTTCCACAGTTTGTCTTTTTTTGGGGTGGGGGGGGGGTGTTTTCGAAGAAGAACAAAAAGATATCTATGGCGGCTGACAAAATACATTCAACCACCTGTCATAAAAACAAGCAGGGAAAATTCCCGCTTCTTCAATGTCACCATGTGGAAATCGAAATAGCGAATTGAATTTTTCTGGACACTCTCTTTTGCATTTTTAACGTGAAAATGTTTGGTTTTCAGTACTCGTTTCATTTGGATGACCGGCGTTGTGGTCGGACAGCTTTGACATGGCGGTGTATTAACCAACACAAAAACACGAGAAACATTTTGGAACTGACCAAATGCAGATCATGTAGTGTGACGAGGGTGGCTGGGTGTGGGGGAGGGGGGCGAAGCATTGCATCGTTACATTTTTGCTTTGCGCTGTGTGTGTATGACCATACTTGTGCAATAATGCAAAGTTCCTGATTGGTTACAGCCTTCATATCCATTCCCAGTCGACTGTGTAGTTCTTTGGTTAATTATGCGTGGAAATGACTGACCGTACTGTATAGGGAAAGTGTGCAGGCGTGCGCGCGCGCGTGTGTGTGTGTGTGTGTGTGTGTGTGTGTGTGTGTGTGTGTGTGTGTGTGTGTGTGTGTGTGTGTGCATGAGAGGAGAGAGAGATTAAGAGCCCAATCGTACCTCATGCTGACATTTAGGCTCATATTGTACCACAGCAGGTGGTGCGTGTGTGTGTGTGTGTGTGTGTGTGTGTGTGTGTGTGTGTGTGTGTGTGTGTGTGTGTGTGTATTTGTAATGTTCCAGCTCCCATATAGCAACTTCATCTGTCTCTCTGTCTCTCTCCCCTTCTCTGTCTGGCACCGGGCTGTCTCAGCGGTCCGATGCGTATCGAGGCGACCCAAAGGAGAAGAAGGCCGTGCCCCTGTTCCCAGAATTCTTTGTGGCCAGCCTCCATTGTTCACCGCCACTTGTATACAGTATTGTCCGGCTGATTGTGAGCCTCCGCTTTCTCTGGCCGCACGGCCGACCGCGGAGAGCGAGCGGGGCAGCAGCGGCCGAGTGGGGGAGGAGGAGAGAAGTCAGCATTGTGTCCCTCGCTCGCCATTGTCCCGCTTTCCCATCTGTTTCCCTCTCTTCCTTCCTGTTTCTGTGGGATAGCGAGCTGATTAGTAAGAGCTCGGCCGCGGCTCCTAATAGGGGAAGTCATGGCCGGGAAATAAGACGGATCCGTCTGAGATATCATCTGGCTGAGTGGCGCAATAGTTTTGAACTCTGACACCATGTGGCTGGCTGGAAGCTTTGATCAGGAGCGAGCGGGAATTTCGATGCATTTCCATCACTTAAGCTCATTCTTTGATTGGTTTGAATGACGATATTTGAATCTCCAATATTTTCCCTCTGGCAAGGAGGTTGTTTGTTCTCAGCGGTCTGTAATAACAACTACCTGAACGAATTACAGTCTCGATTTTGGATAAAGTTGTGGATCTGAAAATCTGTCTGTCTGTCGGCCGGTCATCTGGCGAGCCGTCTTGTCTGTTCGAATGAGCCAGGGCTGCTTACCAGAGTCCCGGCTGATCTTGAAGCTAAGTGGATTAGCATAGCTCCCATGTGAGTGGCATTTGTAGTGACAGCCTGATGACATGGGACCGTATGATGGCCGTGACCCACCTGACTGGCTCGGCTCAGGTGGTCTCCATGCTGGAGGTGAGACTTATTGGGATGAGTCGTCGGCCTTACGGAGGCCAAATTGGCGTATTCTCCAATTTGACATCATGCATTCAATCTTACAAGGAACCATGTTGCGAAGCTTTGTGACACTTCTTAAATATATCCGAGTTTTAATACATGTTATCAGTTGTGATACCTATAAATGCTCAATCTAAGAACCAATTCTTTCATGAATAGCGTTTCCTTCAATGGCCAGAAAGGAAACCGGACATACAATTTGATTTGACTTAAAATCTATCAAATAAATCTGTGCATGAATCAGGGGTGTCAAACTCCTTCTTGTTTGCAGGCCACATCGTAGTTCATCGTCATGTTTTCCCACAGAGGACCATTCTGACTGTGAACCCAAATGAATGTATGCTCGCCTTGCGTCACATATACTGTATGTAGAGTGCAATTGACGCCATCGCGAGGGTCTTCGCTCTGCTTCGCTCCGCTACAACTCCGTTTTCCTTCCACTTCCTTGCCCACAGCCTGCCAACCCACAAACGCCCATTTTGGCCCAATCCAGCACCCCCCCCCCACCACCACCCCCTTTCCTCCGTTTGTGCGCCGGCCTTGCGAGGCGATGCAAACACTTTTGTCAGGGTGATTAATAGCGCGCCGGATTGCCGTTAATTCACTGGCTAATGACTGGAGGGAGAGTGGGCGAGGGCAAGAGCAGAGCGGTAGCGGAACGAGGCTGGCGAGTAATAGACTGATGTATGAGCGGAGGCCGCGTGCAGTGGCGGAGGTGAATATCATCACCTCCATCCACACTCGTCTGCGCACGAAGACACGCCCACTGACTCAATCACGCAGGTTGAGCAGGCCAAGTGCTTAACCTCCAAATCGCCCAACTATGGTCGTACGCAACCACTTCAGGTGACACTAATTGGCCAGTATTGACTGCATTTACACTCTCATCATAATATTCTAGGCTAGGCCGTAGCAACTTTGTCATATTTGAAAAAAAATGTGTCTGTCCATACTATTGGTCCTTATTATGATATCAATGCATTTATAGCTAACGAGTGTCAGTTACAGTGGAGTTTCACTATTCACAGGCCAGACATTAGATGACTGTAAATTTGGTGTATCAATACTGTTCGGTGAGAGATTGTAATACGATATATTGGTATATTGTCCCGCCCGTATTGTATGCACTGTACCGTATCATGTCTATTTCGTCTAAAATGCACAAAAACAAAAAGCAACAAAGATCACAAGGTGATCCATTTGGGCGTGCCGATTTCACGTGACTCGAATCGTACCTAGAGGGGTAAAATGATGAGACTTTGCAAAGACAAAGTCAAAGGCAAACCCCGAAACAAAACGGCAAGGTAAAGTAATCGCTCTGCACACGCGCCTTTATTAGCCTCATTCAATCGGAATGGATGGCGTTGGTTGCGCGCGCCGTCTCGCGCTGCGCTGGCTCTGCGGGTCCCCAGCGGCTCGCCGAATGAAGCTGCATCAGCAACATACGCTCATATGCAAACACACAAAGCCTGTGGTGTTACAACTATTCATCTTGCCTGGACGTTGGATGACAACTTTGAGTTTATATAGCCACCCTTGTAAAAATGTCTCCGACCTTTGACGTGACATGTTAAGCTGTCGTCAAATGAAAATGATGCTCTTTAGATTTTATTGATTGGCCTCTCTAACTATTGACGCGGTCCTCGGTCTCCCTCTGTCCGGCAGTCTGCACGTACATAAATCAGATTTCTCCACTTTAGTGAGCCGCTATGCACTCCGTTAAAGAAGACTAGAACGATGTGTGTTTGATTTATGAAAGATTTTGCATGTGTGGATCACATCGATCGGTGCTTTGATCATGCGCTACAAGCTGCACTGACTGAACTTCTTCTTTTCCTCCCGCCTATTTTTTATATGGTTCACCGTTTCAACCGTCGACCTTCATTCACTGGCCGCAACATTAGGGACACCCGCGCGCCTGATATCCAATCGCCGGATTTGCATTTTCCCTTTGCAGTTGAAATTAGCTGTCCCTATGATGCCGCCACCATAAATTAATAAACAATATCCGATAACCAAACATATTGTCAAATGCATCTTTTCTGATGACGTCAGTCAAAATATGCAAACTTTCTCCAGGTCGTATTTCTGTATCTCAATTGGTTGTGCAGATGTACCTAATGAATTGACCGGCGGGTGGAATTTGCCATTCTCATCTTTTCACTTTCCACACCACGAACCCCAGTCCAGTCCGCTCACCCTGAATAATGTTTGCAACTCAATTTGGTAAATGTAACTCAAGATTTATTTTTATTCATATTTATCATGCCCGTAAACATGTTTTTTTTTTTTTTTTCCCCCTCCGGTGTTATGAATCTCCCCTGGGCCATCTTGGGACTGTGGGGCCACCGCACACAGCAGGAGGCTGCACAATGTCTTCTGTTTGCTTAGAGGCGTGATCATGCCTTTCAGCACCAACGCGCGCGCACCCACACACACACACACACACACACACACGCGCACACGCACTCATGCGCTGCTGGATG
>NW_017805839.1:194071-195898 GCF_001891065.2 Hippocampus comes | reverse complement strand
CGGCTCTTTTTTTTTTTTTTTCCCTTTCCGCTTTTTGTTTTCTGTATAAATGTCATCAATAACACTTCTACTCACCGTTGTACAGTACATGTGCATTTGTCGCGTTGCAATAACAGCACGTGTTGGTTGACATATTATGGTTAGCCAGATGGGACGTTGGACTCAGTTGGAAGTTGAGAAGCAATATCATGGGAAGTCAAAATTGTGACTATTGATTATAATAAAATGATATGTATTGTCATGGAATAGCTGCTCGTTAAAAGAGTTAACCGAATGCTTGTACGTATTCAGCACTGCGCAAAAGTCTACACTGAATAAATATGCTGTTGAATTTGCTTTCATCACGGGGTTGCACAAAATCAAATCATCTGGATCCAGATACATTTTTTTAGTCGATGTATAGTATACATAAAAAAAATAAAATAAATACCTGAAGTATCTTCTTCTTCTTCTCCTTTCGGCTTGTCCCTTTTCAGGGGTTGCCACAGCGAGTCATTAATTTCCATCTTTCCCTGTTCTCTGCATCCTCTACTCTGACTCCAACTACCTGCATGTCTTCCCTCACGGCATCCATGAATCTCCTCTTTGGCCTTCCTCTCTGTCTCCTACCTGGTAGCTTCCATCTCTAACATTTTCCTACCAATGTATCCCCTGTCCCTCCTCTGTACATGTCCAAACCATCTCAGTCTGGCCTCTCTCACTTTTTCTCCAAACTTTCCTGTCTGAGTTGTCCCTCTGATGACCTCATTTCTGATCCTGTCCATCCTTGTCACTCCTAAGGAGAATCTCAGCATCTTTAACTCAGCCACCTCTAACTCTGCCTCCTGTCTTTTGCCAATTGCTAGTGTCTCGAGACCGTACATCATGGCCGGTCTCACAACTGTTCTGTAAACTTTTCCCTTTACCTTAGCTGACACCCTTCTATCACAAATCACTCCTGACACTTTTCTCCAGCTGTTCCATCCTGCCTGCACTCTATTCTTCACTTCTCTTCCACAATCTCCGCTGCTCTCAACTGTTGATCCTAGGTACTTAAATTCCTGTATCTTCGACACCTCTGCTCCCTGTAAACTCACCGTTCCACTGGTCTCCCTTTCATTTATGCACATGTACTCTGTCTTACTACGACTGACCTTCATTCCTCCTCTCTCCAGTGCAGACCTCCACCTTTCTAGGTTTTCTTGTAGCAGCTGCCTACTCTCACTAAAGATCACAATGTCATCTGCAAACATCATGGTCCAGGGCGACTCCTGTCTGACCTCATCTGTCAATCTATCCATCACCATAGCAAACAAGATTTATCAAATATTATCAAATCAAATCAATTTAAGCTGAACATCAAACCTAATTCGTTTTGACAAGTTTTGTCAAAATTTCAGATCATTTGAGTTGAGAATTGGCCGACTACCAAATGCTTTCAAATCAATAAATAAAATGGAAATCCCGTAACATCCTCTACTTGCTCCTTATTAAATGTCTGAAAAACATGAAGACATACCTGTTCAAGTATGAAAAGACAACGATTTTTGAGGGCGCTTTGCATACTAGCTGTTTCCAGGAGTGAGCTGCGGGTCAAAAGCTTCCCTCTTTGTGTGACTGAAAGCTCTCACCTTCTGCAGCCTGAACGTCTGCTCTTATTTTTGTTTGTTTTTCTAGCTGTTGCGTGTGCCAAATTAAGCTGTTAGGTGCACATTTTTTACTCCCCCCCCCAAAAAAAAGCCTACGCCACACTTTGCTTCAAAAATGCGGGGGTGTTGTACATCACAACTGCAGGGCAGGCCGGATAATGTTTGCCAGATGTGCTCTTGCAGGTTAGAGTGGGGACAC
>NW_017805839.1:154355-192614 GCF_001891065.2 Hippocampus comes | reverse complement strand
CGGCTCTTTTTTTTTTTTTTTCCCTTTCCGCTTTTTGTTTTCTGTATAAATGTCATCAATAACACTTCTACTCACCGTTGTACAGTACATGTGCATTTGTCGCGTTGCAATAACAGTACGTGTTGGTTGACATATTATGGTTAGCCAGATGGGACATTGGACTCAGTTGGAAGTTGAGAAGCAATATCATGGGAAGTCAAAATTGTGACTATTGATTATAATAAAATGAGATGTATTGTCATGGAATAGCTGCTCGTTAAAAGAGTTAACCGATTGTTTGTTCATATTCAGCACTGTGCAAAAGTCTACACTGAATAAATATGCTGTTGAATTTGCTTTCATCAAGGGGTTGCACAAAATCAAATCATCTGGATCCAGATACATTTTTTTAGTCGATGTATAGTATACATGTGGCTGGGTTAAATACCTGAAGTATAGTCACCTTAAATATATAGTCAAACATTTCCGTCCCACCCCCAAAATAAAATCAGCAAAAATTCTGCCGAATTTTTCTCATTATTCTCTCTGTTGTAAAGTTAAGCAAATAGTCAAGGTCAAAGTATTGTAAAAGAGTCCAATTCATATTTTTCTTCATGTAAGTGTTAAGGGGCTAAAAGAGTAGTTATTTTATTCATTTCATTTTATAATTTTTTTTTCATTAAATTGGTAGATTGATCGATCGGTTGTCAACATTTTGTTGAATATCAGATTTGGCATCGCCCTCCAAAAAAAAAAAAAAATCAACATTGATCAAGCCACTTTTGATTGTCCCATACATACCAGACAGTAAACCATTCTAAAAACCAACAACCATTATTTACAAAAAAAAAAAAAAAAAACCCACAGGCAAATCATACAATTTTGTCAACATAGTTGCTCTAAGACCTTTGCGCAGTTGAGTACTTTTTGTATATTTATAAGGAATGGGCATACGTGCCTCTGTAAGGGAATACATATGTGCCTTTGGAGGCTGCGCTTTCTCACTCATCTCGTCCATTTGCGTCCTCCACATGTCTTCCGGCTCTCTTCATGCACTCATTCCCTGTGAGGACGCCCAGTTTGAGCTTTGCGTGTTGCTTGGAAATGTTCCCTGGTGCTTTTACAAGGGGAAACAGGGTGGTGTTTTCATTCGGAGTGGCTTGCTGCTATTGTAGCTGACGGTGCCCCCGTTGCACTCTCACGACTTCCATGTAAACACACACAAAATACACACCTTAGCCCCAACTCACTACCTCCTTTTCGGTTCGTACTTTTTTTTTTTTTAATGGGTTGCCTGGTAGCATGCTTCCATTTATACGTCATCTCGAAAGAAAATGGCACCTCTTGGTGGAAAAAAATACACCTTAGAGGTTTTCAGTTTTCCCTCACACACATTTCTAATTTGAATTTGTTCATTTGATCTTGATGGTGGTCCAGTGGTTAGCGTGTCGACCCCGCAGTGCAGAGGTCGTGGGTTTGATCCTGGCTGCGACCTTCCTGTGTGGAGTTTGCATGTTCTCCCCGGGCCTGCGTGGGTTTTCTCCGGGTAGTCCGTTTTCCTCCTGCATTCCAAAAACATGCGTGGCAGGTTCATATGGCCCTCCCACATTCCAAAAACATGCGTGGCAGGTTCATATGCAACAATCGAAATTGTTCTTATGTGTGAGTGTGAGCGTGAATGGTTCTTCGTTTCTGTGTGCCCTGCGATTGGCCTGCAACCGGTTCAGGGTGTCGCCCGCCTACTGCCCGAAGACGGCTGGGATAGGCTCCAGCACCCCCCGCGACCCTTGTGAGGATAAGCAGATCAGAAAACGGATGGATGGAGGGTTATTTACTGCAAATGATGCATCTCTGTTCAACTATCAGTGCTAGTGGCGTATCATGACAGCCATAACAAGTTCATGAATTTCCATTTGATGCTAGCAGGTACATTGACCAATCATTGGTTGAGTTACTCGTCATGTTACTCGTCTCCTTACTTTGGCCAGCAGGAAAGTCTCATACTCCACCGACGCAGGTTGCTAGCACGTTGCCAGTGGGTTTTTGTGAATTTTGCCGTTTCTGGGTGGTAGGTAAAACAACCAATTCAAACAACCATCGCAGCCCGGTGCAGTCGGAAAGCAGCATCAGCTGTCCGTCGGGCTGTTCGGCGGTTGCATGCACCTCACTCTTCGGAGCGCACGTGTACTCTTCAAAATGTTTTGGTCACGTCCGGCTGAGTTTATTTTTCAGATCTGTCATAATCCACACGTTCTCGCTTTTTCCACCCAGTTCCACGAGACGTTCTTTTCTCCCCATATTTGGAGTCATGGGAACGATTCCGCATAGTTTGGACATTTCCCTGGATACTGTCCTTTCATCAGTGGCTGCCTTTCGCTTTTGAATTGAACCAGATCACTTTACGGGCGGAGAAAGATACTCTGTGAGCGTGCGTGCGGGCGTGTGTGCGTGCCCGCGTGTGTGTGTGTGTGTATTGGACAGGGAAATAGGACGCGTGCGCTTTATGATGGCCGCCGATGGCGCACACGTCTTATTTCCAGCTCTGTTTTATTGTTCTCTGAGCCACCACCACGCTCTTGCAAACCATGGTACCTGGCTCTGAAAGCTTTCACCGTTGTTGACGTCCATCGAAGCTTGGGATCCGCAGAGCTTTTTTTAACGTTCGGTACGCCTGTATGCAATTACGATTGTTTATTTGATTACCATTTTAGTGAGATTCCTTGTTATTCCGCCCCGCCTCTATTAGTGCTTTGGGTCCTATTTGGAGATTTCTTAGCAGATGTAATCTTTGCAGTGATTTTTTTTTTTTTTTTTTTTCCCCTCAGCCTGGGTTAACAGTCCACCTTATTGTGCAGGCTACAGAGCACATGTTTGTATACGTCCAGGCAGACAGCAGAAAATGACGAGGGCAGATTCGTATCTCTGCGTTTAAGTCCGGCGTGCTCTGATTATAAACTCCACCGCAAAACACTTTACCCGTTGTAAGACCCTATGATCAGGCTGCTGATTTGCAGCTCCGTGTCAAGTTATTTTGCCATGGTAACACTGATTGCTATCGGGATTTTATCTATATATTCGCCCCTTTACCTTTGCAAGCCTACTTTAGTCTTTGCGGCGTATTTTCATACCAACCGCACGACTGCCGCCGCGCCGCCGCTACACGATATCATCTTGACCCACACCGTTTTGACCTCACGCGTTTCAGTGAAGTAGCGGCTCCCCTCCAGCTGTCGCTTGCGTCCGAGGTCACACCTGCCCTTAACAATTTTCTTTGTAGAAAGCTTTGTTCCCAACCAAAGGGCTCTTTTTAAGGGTGCATTTCTGATTTATCAACTCCAATTGGACGCCTTGGTGTGGCTCGCGCCTGGCTCGCAGGCGGAGTTTTTCCGCTGCAATAACAGCCACTGAACACAAGCAGACCATTGTAGCCGCAGCCAGCCTCGGGACCCCCAAGGTGCGAATTAATGATTGACCCCTGATGTAATCAGGATAAATAGCTGCCCGTAAAAGAGAAGGAGATGGCGAGAGGAGCAGAGAGAAAGAACAACATCGGGAGCCAAGGAGAGAAAGGCACTATCTGGCCATGATGTTTTCTTAAGAGGTCCTTTGGGAGGCGAAGCTAACATCTCTCCTTTGGCTGTCTGAGACTCAGAAAAAAATGAACACAGAGAGGTCTAAAAGCAGCCCGGTCATCACTTTTCTCCGCCTCCTCCTCTTTTTCCCTCTTTCGGATTTTTACAGTCTACAGCAGGGCCTCTCAAAATGGATGTTAAAAGTGAAATAGTGGTCTGGTATAATAATCACCCATTTACATGCTTTTTTTAAAAAATTATGATTAATTATGAGCACTTGTTCTTCAATTTGTGTGAACTACATTTTTTTTTTTTTTTTTTTTAATAATTAAACATAGGTTGGGCGTGTGCTAACTGTTCGAGGTGGTGTGCTGAAAATGTTTGGGGAAAGACTCGTCTAAAAAAAAAAAAAAAAAAAATCTTAAACCTTTGAGCTACATACCCCAAAGTTGATTTTAAGACGAACTTACAAATGGAACAAGAACAGAGTGCCATGACACCGGTAGAACATGATCAGTTTGTCCAACTTTGTAAAGCCTGCCCAAAGTGTCACGTAGACACAATTCTGGCTCTAGCAAATTTGCTTTTGCTTTGATGCGTGAGGTGAGGGGAGGTAGATCAGAGGATGTCGCCGAACTTGAACCGTGACGCCCTTTGAGACTCTTTTGTGATTTGTAAATATTTGTGACGAAGGTGACGCAGATCAATCTGGCAACAAAATATTTCTCATTTATTCAAAAGAAAAGCAAACTTGAGTGTTGACAAATCCTTTGAGACCTCGGCGAAAAAAGAAAAAAGTGAAAAGATGAATTAGATGCATATTAAACCAGAGTTAAGAAATTGACTTCATTTTGAATTGATTAAGAAACGTGTAAAACTAACTTTTATTTATTGTTTTTCCCTTCCCATGCAATTTAATGAAGTACATATGAGGAGTGTACATTCAGTCAAGTCATATGTACATTTTTATGTGCACACAGGCTGTTAAAGCCAAATTTAATAGATTTTCCAAGGCTGTCTCGACGCTCTCGGTGGGTCAAGTGTTAGTGAGCGTAGAGGAGTGAAAGAAGTGATGGCAAAGGGGGAAAAAAAGTGTTGAGCAGTCTGAAAACATTTTTGATTGTACAGTGGGCGCTGTGCGCCCGAGCCAAAGTCCTATGCAACGGTGATCATTAAAAAAAAAAAAAAAAGTATTTTCCCGTCAAAATAGCTGGATGACGCAGAATCGGTCATAAAAGGCAGCATTTTACTGCTGTGACTTTATGCGATATGTCTCCTGGAGCCTCGTGGACCGGCGGCGTCAGCTTTGCCAGGCGCTGGGCAGCCGCTGTCCCGCGCTTTGCTAGTTTTACGTTTCACATTAAAAATTTACATGTCAGTTAATTTAACAGCGTTCACAGACCACATCTGTCGCCGGGCAGGAGGCCAAATATTTAGCCAAGAACAAAAAAAAAAAAAAAAGGATGATCTGTTGCCGTGAATGAGCTTCCATGATTCCACAAGTGTTTGATGAGCTCATTCAATCCATCTCCAAGTACTTCCCGTACAACCTCATTCGAATGACAACACTGAAACGTAACCTTCGCACTGCACTTATGAGTGATGTATTTCAAACATCGCACGCTATTAAACAAAAATAAATACAAGAGTAATAGTAACTCGTTGGTGCTAAGGACAACCTGGGAAGAGCTTGCAAGCTGTCGTGCTCCGCTGCATGGAGGGGAGACGAGTTGATGAAAAACACAGCTGATGTCATTTTGGGGTCGGCCAGTCCAGGTTCATATAGGACCTTTTTGAAAAATAAAAGATAATAAAATAAAATAAAATACAGTGGTACCTCTACTTATGAAAAAAAAATTGTAAGTCGAGACGCGTTTTCCATGTAAATGCCCTAATCCGTTCCAAGCCCCCCAAAATTCAGAAATAAAGCATACAAACGCATCAAAATATGTAACAAATATGTTACAATTAAATTATTGTACAATAAATGAGAGTTGTCCATAGTGTAAAAAACAATGAACAGAGTAAAGAATAAAAACGATGGTCATTTAACTTTTAAATGCATCCTCATCGATGTCAGTTCTGAAAAGTGGAGATGAAGGGAAGCGCGCTTTCATTTTGCCAACACCCCATGACGTTTTCCCACAAAGGTTACGGAAAAGCGGTGGCGTCAAGATTCCTGAAATGCGACTTTCCGAAGAGTCTTTTAACAGCGGCGTGTCTTTTGTGTTCTCAGATGACAGTGAGCCAGCGGACAGCATGTACGACGCGGAGGCCGACCTCCCGGGCTTGGCCGCCGGGGGCTTTTGCACTGACAGTCCCGAAGACGAGGCCGAGGACGGCGTCATCAACATGTCTCCCCTGCCCTCACCGACCCCCTCCCATCCGAACAACAACCACCACCTGCTGCTGCACCCCCACATGTACAACAGCCACCATCACCTCCACAACAACAACAGCAGCAGCAATGACCGGGACTTCACCACGCCCAAGGAAGGCTCGCCCTACGAGGCGCCCGTCTACATTCCCGACGACATTCCGATTCCCGCCGATCTGGAGCTGCGGGAGTCTTCGGTACCGGGTGCGGGCTTGGGCGTTTGGGCCAAGACTCGCATCGGAGCCGGCGAGAGGTTCGGTCTGCACAGCAAGGGCAGCTCTTTCGGATGGGAGGTACGAACCAAGACCGGCTTCTTTGTGCTTTGTTTCCGATGCCCTTTTTTCGTCTTCGTAGCAACTGTTCATCACCTTTGACCTCCTCGGTGCAATACAGTGAGTGCCTAGGACATTAACGGAAAGACCCGTGACTCAAAGGGTGGGGGCGGCAAGTAATGCTGCGAGGAGGCCGAGTGATGAATGAGTCCCTCTGCCTTCACACGTTCACATTTCCAGCAATCACAGTTCATTCACAGGCATCTATCTCATCATCATAGCAGGAGCCGGCTCCATTTGCATCCCCATCTCATGATTGGCCCTCATCTTTGACTGCACACACACACACACACACACACACACACACACACACACTAAACACGCTCGTCGACCTATCTCGCTGCACAGCGATGTCAGATGGAAAAATCTCGCTGATTAGTGGAGGTATCAGCTTTTCTGGGCGTCGGCCCGAGCGGGCATGCTCGTTTGGTCACGCCACCCGATATGGAAATGGAAGAAGCATGACCGAATGCGATGGCGGCATATTGCACTATTAATTTTCATTTTGACTTGACATTAGGCGATATTGAAGTTGCTTCAGTAAGCTCGTTAAGAGAAGAAAGTCAACTGGTCTCTGTCTGTTCCTTTCTCTCTCCGGTGTGGCCAATCGGACGTGAAATATTCTGGCTCGCTTTTCATGTCACTGATTCCATGTTGGGCTGCTCCGTCACTGCCCATAACTTTTTTTTTTTAACAGTGTAGCTAATCTTGGGGATGCTTAGTTGAGCGCAGACCACCCCGCAAGGTCCCACAATTTAGATCGGAGCACCGCCGTAATGTGCAACTTTGTAGATTTTTCTGCACATGCTGAAATTGTGGTATTTGGATTTTTGAAGTGGTTGCTCAAATAAAAAAAGGAAATGTTAAAACAAACAAACAAACAAAAAGTGTTGAACAAGTTACAATTTACGAACCATTATTTGGAAGTGTCTCCTATATGGATGGCTTCCTGCATGGCCCATGACCACCCATTCATGAACATGAAAATGAAAAATGTGAAGCATCCCCTGAGGTAGAAGAGGATTTGTTTTGTTCTTTTTTTCCCCCTTAAACGCATATAGGTTTGCCCATGGGAATCACCGGAATAGGAAGTTTCAGGGCCAAACAGTTGTTCCCATAAAAACCTTCAAATAGCACAAAACATATATCCTGCATATGGAAAAAAAAATAATATTGAAATGGCGACCATGAGTGGGAATTGTTGTACATCTGTATGTGCCTGGCGATTGACTGGCTACAAGTTCTGCATGTCCCCAAAGTCAGCTGTGGAATCCTTCAGCGGACTCTGGATGGTGATATCTGTCAAAGTAGTAGAACAAGAATAAATGAATGCATATTGAAACATTTTTTAAAAAATAACAAAGGTGTAACTCAAAGAAATTTGCATCAGACTTGCTTAACTTCTCCTACAAAATCGGATGGTGACACTGTTGTCTTAATCCATCCATTTCAAATAAAAACTGCACACACCCCCGCTCCAAAGCGAAAATGTAAATCTTTGATGCTCACTGAACTGAGTGCCGCTGAGGTACGCTTAGCGCCGAATGAGCTTGGTGTCGGTTCCTTACACGTCCTTCATTGCGTTAGGGGCAGTTGTCGAATGTGTTAGTGATTAAAGAACGCCGCCGCACACATGCTGAGCGGCAGCGCGCGCTTTCCTTGTTTAACATTCATATTATGCGTCGCCATTCAAGGTGCAAAGGGCAACGCTCCAAAAATGACACGCGCAAAGTATTTACTTTCTTTTCTCCCACCGTGCCCGACAGCTGCATATTCATCGGCATGTTACGTTTCACCAACGGCTTCGTTTCGAACAGGCGTTCACAGACACTCAATAGAAAAAAAAAAAAATCCACGATACAGTTTCGACTTTTATTTTGATAAACGTTGGGAGTCATTCATGATTTATTTCTTTATTTTTACGATGAGATTGTTCCCCCTGAGGTCCCTTCTGTTTCCATTCAAGCAAAAAAAAAAACCAAAAAAAAAAAACATGTGGTGTTTGCTCCCCAATCGCAGATGAGCGATTGATCCGTCTGGCCTCCTCCTGACTGTGTCTCAGGCCGTATTATTGCTTCACATTTCCTGTCTACTTCGGGGCTTGCTGGAGCCCTTCAGGGGCTCTCCTCGCCCAGACCCTTATCGCAGACAGTCATAACAGTTGGCCTGTTGATAATCACCGACAGACTCCCTGAGGAGAACCGTGCGCCCCTTTTCACCATCGACTCATCTAATGCCTCTGCTCTTAGACAAATAGACAGGCAGACCTGTGCGAGAAGTGAGGCAAAGTACGTTACGCCGCCCCCACTCACTCCCCCTCGAAAAGTGATGTGTGAATGGTTGGTTGTCTCTCTATGTCTGTATAGGACTAGCAACCAATTGGGGGGTGTACCCTTACTTTTGCCTCAAGTCAGCTGGGATAGGCTCTCGCCCCAGCCCTCAACGGCAATACATACAATCCATCCATCCATTTTCTGAACCGCTTTATCCACGCAAGGGTCGTTGGGCATGCTGGAGCCTATCCCAGCTGTCTTCGGGCAATAGACGGGGGACACCCTGAACAGATTGCCAGCCAATCGCAGGGCACGCATAGACGAACAACCATCAGCGCTCACGCTCACACCTTAGGACAATTCAGAGTGTTCAATCAGCCTGCCAAGCAGGTTTTTTGGAATGTGGGAGGAAACCGGAGTACCCGGAGAAAACCCACGCAGGCACGGGGAGAACATGCAAACTCCACGGAGGCAGGCCTGAGCCGGCATCGAACCCACGACCCCTGCACTGTGAGGTGGGCGCGGTAACCACTCGATCACTGGGCCGCCACATATAATAATAATAACGATCATAATGATGATGACCAAAACACCAAATCAGTATGGTTGCCCTCCAATGGTATCTTTCAAAATTGTACAAAATATTTTAATACATTTTTAAAAAGATGCATCTAAATATTTAATCAATCCCCAAGTAACTCACCCGATTTGAAATTTGAACGTGTTAGTAAAACTTGAAAAGCGTTGCATAGACGATGTCATTCTCGGGACTTGTGAGTGGGAGTTAAGCCGTGTTGTGGAGGCTTGAATGGCATGAAAGAAGAGGAAGGCAGAGAGGAAGCCCGCTATTGTCCGTCTCGGGGGCATCGGGGGACTGGAAGAGGTGTTAATTCAGACCCATTTCAGCGAGACGGACAGCTCAATCTAAGAGCTGCTTTGCTGCAGGCCATGGCCATTCTCTTCTGTCTCACACGGGGGCTCTTTGGGCCTGCACCGAGTCATCCATTTAAAAACCATTATGCTCCCCCTTTAGCGCAACATGATAGAACACCGGGGCCCCAAGTCTACAGTATGTGAGTGTGCGTGTGTGTGTCAGCAGCGCCAACCCCCCCCCAGGATAGAAAGACCTGCGCGAGCAGAGGGGAGCTGAAGCCCTCAACGAGGTCCCGTGCGGGGGATCTGCTGTCAGGGCGGCCGCGGCTATTATCTGGCTGCGAGATTGGCCTGGTTCTCCCTATTGATAGAGACGTGTCATGCTACAATGGCTTGGGCTATAGCGACTCACTGATCTAACGCCTCCTGTTCAGATGTAAGGCAAATGACACCACACGAGGACGCGTTTGGCAAAAGCAGGGCGCGATGCTCTTGCGTGCGTGTAAAAAGAGCAATTACTCGTCCGCGTTTCGAACCCTGAGATGAAAAATCACAGAAATTGCACCTTGCCCTGATGTGTACGGTGGTACCTCTACTTACAAAATTAATATGTTCTGGGAGAAATTTCTTGACTAGAAAATTTTGTAAGTCAAGACGTGTTTTCCATGTAAATGCCATAATTCGTTCCCAGCCCCTCCCAAATTCTGACATAAATGTTTCCTAAAGCATAAAAATCCATCAAAATATGTAACAAATACATATTACGATTAGATTATTGCACAGTAAATGAGAGTTGTTCATAATGTAAAAAACAAAGAGAGTAAAGAATAAACATGATGGTCATTTAACTTTTAACTGTGTTCTCATCGTTTTTTGCCCTCTTTAGTTCATGTTGTCTTTCGGAAGTGGTTTTTGTCTGGCGTTTTGTAAAGCGCTGATCCAAGGATGTTTGTTTTTAACAGTCCTTTGAAAATGTCCAAGGCAAACATCAGCATAGTGAGCGGCCCAACTGGTGAACACTTTTTCTGTGTGATTCACATTTACGTAAAACTATCGGAACGCCTCAGGGCCGAGGGGGCGAATGACTCACATAGACACATACGATAGAGGTCCCTCTTAGCCAATGGGATGCCAGGAAGCTGCTCGGTAGTAGCCAATGGCAGAGCAGCTGTAAGTATGTTGCGTTCATGAAACTCGGAGCTGCGAGTAGCAGCCCAAGCTGTATTTTTACCTTTACCTTACCTACCTCACAGCACACCTGATGATCTCTTTGGGCGCACAGTTGAAAACTGATAATCCAGTACATTAAGTAAAAAAATAATAATCAGTCAATTTTTTTAACTGCCACTGTCAGAGAGGTATTCATCTCACAACATGTTTAATCTTTATTTGCAGAGGTTTCTAATATTTTGTGTCAATGATTTAATGACAAGCTGGGCACAAAACATTTCAAGCATGTTAGAAGAGCATTAGAAAGGTTGTCAAGGTGCACACCTTTTGAAAATTGCACTTTCAGTGGATCCCAATAAAATATACCAAAAGGGACGACAACAATTTCTAAGAATACATCGGCGGCGACGCCATATTTGTTCTTTTTGGGCCAGCGGGATGACTTTGTTGCAAAAAGGCAAACGGCTTTCTGCCCGTCTTACATTCTTTTTCTGTTGACTTTTTGTGGGGCGATTTTCCATATCAGTGCCATTCATCCAGTGATGTGTGGAAAGAGGAGAAAATATGCTCGCTCTTCTGTTTACCCTCTTGTTGACATAGTGATAGGCCAAGATGTCTCGTGGTTATTCTTATATAAAGCCAAATTCCTATGTGACATGTGACTATCCGGCAATGGCGTGAAGCATTTACCTCATCTAAAGTTTGCCAGTCAATCTTTTTTCTTTTTTTCTTTTTTTCCCCTGATATCTGGCTTTTCTCACCTTTTGCTCACCTCATTCTCTTCAGTTTTTTTTTTTTTTTTGTCTGTTTATCAGACTGAGCCAAGCAAATGTTCATGTCTCTTGAACATTACAGCAAAGGAGTCCTGGCGCACCTTTACACTTATCTGCCTTGACCCACCTCTCGCCTCCATCATTGTTTGCTTGCCTTTTGTGTTTTGCTTGCGGAGGGTTGCTATGCCTAAAATACCGAAGATGTCCCGGCAGGGCAGCTTGAAACACGTTTCGATTTGTTGTTGGCTTGCTACAGAACCATGCTTTTTATCTTCATTATTTGGACTCTGCCTAATTGTTATTATTATTATTATGATTCTGATGGTATGGTATGGTTTGGTTTGGTATCATCTCAATATTTATCAACATTGTTTCCATTTCAAACTGTTCGCTTTTCCATTTTAACAGTTAATAGGAATGCAATTATATAGAATGTCAATTTTTGCACCCCCACCCCCACCCCCTTGATTTTACAGTGTCCACTGGAGGCCAGGGCACTCTTAGCATTTGTCTAATATTGCCGAAGAGGCGAGGTGGCTCCGTATGCAGTTAAAAGATCAATCTTTTCGTCACTGCGGAAGTCAATTTGTTCCAAACATCTGTGCCCGCCGAAAGTCCTCCCATCATCCGAGTTAACTTGAGCCCCCTACTGCGAATGCGGCGCTCCACATAAATGGGGTCATTATCATGTCTTTTATGAATCAAATCAGAGGCACGCTCTGAAGAACGTGGCCTAAAGCTGAGAGCACTTCTCCTTTGTAGCCATTTAACAGTGAAAAGAAAAAAAGAAATAATAAAAAAAAGCCATCTAGGGCTTCTCTTGATACAGAGTCTCAGTGGATATTTGTCGATTAAAAGGTTTATCACATATGTGTGTGCAGTGTATGTATGCATGCATCTATGTATGGATGTTTTTTTTTTTTTTTTTTTTAAATAGCGGTATTATTGACCAGCAGTGTGCGGTTTTCCGTCATCATCATTTGACTTTGACAGAAACCCCAAGTTTACCCATGGCGCAAAAAACACCAGAGGGAGAATAAGCCCTAAAGTCCCCCAGCTTGGCGTGCTGTAATATCTTCCACTCACGTTCATTTTATGTAGGTTTTAAACATGCCATTAGCCAATTTAATCCAATTTTCTCAGCTTTCGGAGCACTCCGGTGGAACAGATTCCATCTAATATTAAACATATGGTCACTGTTACCCAGAGAATCACCGCAGCAGCATTAGACTTTTTTTTTTTTTTTACTTCAGGCTCCTGTGGGCTAGCACGTACTGTTGTCAATTATTCTCAATGAACATGCTAGCTGATAATGAGGAAGCGGGGCAGCAAATTAATTGTCAGGTTTGATTAGAAGCTTGATGCCTTCTCATTTGTTCATAACTCGTTACCACATCTGTTAATTAGATTGGTAAATAAATCAGATGAAAGTGGCGCGGGCTCCCGAGGAAACGCATGCGGCAAAGTCATCCATCGTTCGCGAGAGTGGAACTTGACAAATGTTGTCGCTGGGATTTGGCCTGTTATTACTTGGTCATTGATTTTCGACCGCAACCGCTCCAGCCGAGCATTTTCAATAGGACCTCTTGTTTGCCCGAGTAACACGCGCACGCACACACAGTGCCCTCACGCATGTCCCCCACAATGCAATCCATTATTACGCAAGGTTTCTCTTTGCACATTGCTTTGAACATCCATTTAAAACTCGCACATGGGCCCTCTATTCCCTGGTGGCCAAGCCCAGGTAACGACTGCCCTGCGCCTTGACCCCCCCCCCCCGCCCCCTCTCCCCTCTATCTATATGTAGCGAGATAAAGCCCCATCGTTCATCACCGCCCTGATGAATAGGCCCATCAGTTGGAGAGCCTCGGGCCAGGAACAGACAATGACCGCAGTCTTCACATTTATCAAATGCCGTTTATGCTGTTGATTACATTTATTTGCTCAACTTACCCTTTTCCTTCCTTCGCCGCTGTGATAAGTCCATTACTTTACTTTCCAAGAAGTCATCAAAGGTGACTCGACTCCAGATACAGTGGTACCTCTACTTGCGAACGTCTCTTCATACGAAATTTTCAAGTTACGAAACGCCTCAACAGGAAAATATTGCCTCTTGTGACAAGATATTTCAAGATACGAAAGGTAAAAATACAGTATGGGCTGCGAGTCGCAGCTCCGAGTTTCGTGAAAGCAACGTACTTATAGCTGCTCTGCCATTGGCTATTACCTGGCATCTTCCTGGCATCCCATTGGCTAAGCGGGACCTCTACCGAATGTGTCTATGTGTGTAGATAGATAGTTAGGTGTCGATACAGTGTCTTGGTCATTCCCCCAGGAGGTGTTCCAATGGTTTTACGTAAATGTGAGTCACCCAGAAAACGTGTTCACCAGTCGGGCGATCGCTCACTAAGCTGATGTTTGCCTTTGAGGATGCGGTTCAAAGTTAAATGACCACCATGTTTATTCTTCGCTCTATTCATAGTTTTTTACATTATGCACAACTCTCATTTATTGTGCGATAATCTAATTGTAACATGTATTTGTTACATATTTGGATGCATTTTTATGCTTTAGGAAACATTTAGGTCTGAATTTTGGGCGGGGCTTGGAACGGATTAGGGCATTTACATTGAAAACGCGTCTCGACTTACAACATTTTGTTGTTTAGAAATTTCTTCCAGAACCAATTAATTTCACAAGTACCACTGTAGATCACCGCTTTGTGACATCAAATCCCCAACATGAGAATTGTACTAAAACGCCGCCCTTAAAAAGCGACCGATGCTCACTTTGGATGGTGGGATTTCTTTGTTCATTCGCATGCTAACAGGACGAAGGCTTCCAGGGCAAAGTCTCTGTTCACCATGCATGGATCCCCACCCCACTGTGTACGCCCAGTTTTTCCACTCGTGGGTGAAATTGTAATACTATTTGCATCTTGGCATTTCGGCAGGAGGTGGCGACCTATTAATCAGGTTCCCATGGCTGTTGTGCTTAACATTTTCCTTAATCGCATACTCAACACACAGCTCTGTGTTTAGAATTGTTCAGCCCTGAGTGGTTTATCACCATTTCCCAAACGTCCATCGCTGTCTTACTTTTGGGTTGGTTTCTCGTAACGTTTTGATTGGGGACCGCCCCTGTACATCAAGCACACACAGAACAAATACTGGCTAACACTGCAAAGAAACTTAAGACCTCAAAAGGTGTTGTTTGTTTCAAACGCAACACAACAGCTACACCCTGAGACGTCTCCACGTTTTAGGTCAAATGTTGGGACACAAAGGCCCGTTCTATGCGCATGTGTCTATTAATCATCTTAGAAACTGAGCTGCCCTGCGCGTAAGCCCAAATCTGTCAGATTTCCTTCACTAAATCGAGCTCTCACTGGAAGTTTGCTGTAATGTCTTAATTTGGGTTTTAGTCAGCATTCCGGAAAACAGATTTCACGAATCGATGTCGTTGCTTCTTTTCCGTTGTGCGTGTGAAACATCTGACGAATGCGGTCGCTCCTATTTTGAGTCTCGGGATTCAATCTATGCAAGTCAGTTGTATCTCAACATGAACGCTCCAAAAGGTGCAGAGCTTTTTTTGGGGCCGCTTGCCTTGCCCAAACGTGTCCACCTTCGCAGATACCCCTCTCCCATGAACACCCCTTGAGCATTTGCGGACCGTATTTTTAAAATCCCTTTTGTTGTTAGCAAAATTGACCACAATAAAATTCAAGAATTCACACCAAAATTTCGTGTGCCCTTCCTTTGCACATATCGAAAGGCCCTATTTTGTCTGATTGAACACCGATTGTGCTCTGAGCCGATCTTCCTGGGGTGGGGGGGGTCAATGAGCTTGCTGGAGCTTGTACGCAGCGTGCCACCCAGTACCAATGCAGGAAAACTTTCTAAATACAACGCTGAGACTCTTAGGTTTAAACCATGTGATCATGTGATCTGCAAAGCTATGCCAAAAAAAAAAAAAACATCCATATTGAGTGTGACCTGGGATGAAAAAAGATGATTACCGCGACCTGCAAATATGGTGCACATTGCAAAATGGAAAAGCGTTTTTAAGTCGGTGTTATTTTGCGGTGTTATGATTCCTCAAGTTGTCGTACTGTACGTACCTTCAGGGCAACTGTCGGAAAACATTTCCAGCTCACTTGTACATGAGATGAGCGTGAGCAGTGGAACTGGTGAGCTTTCGAACACCCCTTGCCCCGCCGTTATCTTCCTCTTCTTTTTGCGACGCAGACCAATCACCTTTTGTGTGTGTATGTGGATGTGGATGTGTGTGTGTGTGTCCTATTTAAATCCCTCCATTTCTACGCAGATGCTCACACCCTGTTATTGTGTACTGAAAATCACCATCTCTTGATGGTGGATTGTCGCCCACTTTTTTGGCATTACCCCAACACGTTCGTATTCTGTTCTCGATGAGTCGAACGTAGCAGACATGGAGTAGGATGTTTTGTAAATTCCATACCACCGACAACTTTGGTAGGATGGGAGACGGTGTTTTTGTGGCCAAATACATTGCGTCGATTTGACGAATTGACTATTTTTGTTCCGGCGGCACGTCTCACATGAAGCGAAGGTGGAATTTTCTCTCTTTTGGCGTTTTTGCTAGGCTTTGCGTCGGTGAAAATGGGTCGGTGAAAATGAGTGTAAGATGTGCACAGTTCGACTGCGCTTTGCTCAAGACAGGGATTAAAAATAAGGCCCAGGGTGTCCATGAATCGGATATATATATATGTATATATATATATATGAGAGAGAGAGCGAGAGAGCGAGAGAGCGAGAGAGAGAGAGAGAGAGAGAGAGAGAGAGAGAGAGAGAGAGAGAGAGAGAGACCTTGGTCATCCTTTAAAAATTGAAAAATACCTTAAATCCAAGGATCAAGATTCTTGCCACGTTGTCCAGAAAAGGAAAAATTCTAACTTCAGTCAGTGGTTCATTTTGTTTGCAAGATTTAGGTAGATTCCGTGACAATTATTTTGCTCCTTGCAAAGTGCAATTGCAGTGAATATAATGTCATTTTTATTTTACAGCATATGTAAGCATGTTTCTTCAACTAAAGTGTCATAATATTGAGGCTGCATTCCTTGTGTTCATATTTAATGAACAAGAGGTTTTGACTTTGACGGACGCCTTTCTTTAAAAAAGCTCTTCAAGTCTTCATTTTGAAAGACACCGCTTCACGCTATGTTTTGTGCTGTTTTTCTTTGTTGTGTCGTGAGCTGCCATGTTTTTAGCCGCAGGAAGATGCATGGCATTTGCTTCCGCAAGCTCGCTCTCGCAATTCTGATCTTCTCGGTTATGATTTATTGATCTTTCACGTGCCGTCCTCAATAGTATGCCGGCCCTCCCTGCTTTCCTCCTCTTTTCCTGGCCTCCGGAGTCCTGGTGCTTCTAATTCGGTCTTATCAGCCAAGTAATTTATCTGCCGCAGCTTGGGTTTCTGTTGCGCGGCGAGAGGCCCCATTGTCCTGCCCCGCTGTCGCCGAGATAAACCCACAGACTGAACAAAGTCCGTGCTGACCTTTACAATTTCCCCCGAATCTTTCTCTGCACGCACCTCCGACACAGACTCGGCATCCTTCGAGTTCTTTTTCTCAAGAGGAGAGAGCGAGAGAGAGAGAGAGAGAGAGAGAGAGAGAGAGGGGGGCTCGGCCACATCAGGTGGGAGGCAGGATGAAGATGAGTGTGTGTGTGCGTATGTGAGAGACTGACAGACAGACAGTGTGTGGGGGGTCAGAATGAGATGGACAGGGAAGAAGGATTAAGATGGCTGACTGAGCCTGTCTATATTTCCAATGGCACTTTTCTCGAAGTGGGAGGCCAAAGGAAGGGGAGTGGGGGGGGGGGGGATGCAGCGCAAGCAAAGCATTCAAGTGTGTGGCTCTCTGTCTTCTTGGGACTACCAGGGAGCGCTTTTGTGAGAGGAAGTCATAAGAATGACACGAAGATCTGTGACAAAAGAGAGCTTGTCTCTTCGTCTTGTGGACTCGCAGTATCGAGTCGCTCATTTGGGGGACTCCTGGCCCGACATCAGCCCAAGTTTGCCCTCTATCGGAGTCTTGTCAATGCTTCTGGAGTTTGACGCACTGACATGCAGATTGAACCGACTCGGAAAGGAGCGGCTGGGGAACAGGAGAGCCCTCTCCAACGTCAACAACCGTTTTCCTTTGGAGCCACTCGATGAGCTCTCCATGCCGCAAATCCACTCCACTCTTTATGGCGGCCGGGCAGGGGAGCTCGTCCAAAGGCCTCGTCGTGAAGGCTCGGGTACGGAGATGTTGGGAGGGTGGCAGGATGGCGGACGATGGGCGATAGGGAGAAGGACGCCCCCCCCCCACCCCCCAAGTTGAAACGGGGGCTTCAAAGTTAAGGATGAGGAATTCTGGACGATCTGCAGCACTCGCTCCCTTGATCAGGGTGGCCTTGCGTTCATCCCGCCCTCCCTCGCTTCATACAGCCCCCCACATCATCCGCCCGCCCCCATCAGCCCACCGCCACCTGCCTGCAAGCCACCACAGTGTTCCCAGGGAGATGAGCGCAACGGAGAAGAAGGCCCACAAGGGATTAACTTTTCACATGGCTGGGAGTCCTCGTCTCAAAAGACCTGACAACCCCAGACGGCTTGATTAAAAAAGAAAAGAAGAGAGGAGGAAAGGAGGGAGGGAGGGTACGAGCGGAGGAGAAGAGGGGTGGTGGGGTGGGGAATTCTTCACATGATGGCCCTGAGAGAGGGATTTTGGATATTGGGTGTCTTTCTTTCCCCCCCCCCTCCCTTCATCCCAAGTCGCCGTGTCGTGGTTGAGAATGAGCAAATTGTTCCCTCTTTTTCTCTCTCGCTGGAACCGCTGGCTTCTGCTTCCATTTTCCAATATTGTGGAAGGACGACAACAGCTTGACGTCAATTATAAGGATCTGTTTGTGTCATTTGTGTATTCCTCCGCGAGAAAAAAAAAAAAGGGGGGGGGGGATATTGCCGTGGATGTCAGCATTACATTACAGTCGAGGAAGACGCGGGGAGAGAATCGGCGAAGCGTTGCTGGCTTAAAGTTCTAGTGTTCAAATGGCAAGGCGCCCTATTTCCCCTTCCCTTCACTCTATCCGCAGATAAACCGGCCCTCTCAGGTTTGCCGGTGAGAAAGAGAAGACCGAAATCACAACAAAACTCCTCCACCGAAGTGAAGATGGGGGTTTGTCTTTCCACTAAGGCGAGCAGAGCAGATCAGCAACTCAAGCTGGCAGGACAGTCGGCCACTTAATACCTCCCATCTTGTCCGTGTAACAGAGTGGCCCGGCGGGCGGGTCGGTAAAGGTAGCAGAGTGTCATCTTACCATCACCTCTCGCTCTTTGACTTCCTCTGCATGGCTCACTTACTCTTTCTCATCTGCGCTGCGGGACGACTCGCACGTTTCTCTTCCGGTTACTTTCAGCTCTCTCTTCTTGAGAAGTTTGAAACTTTTTTTTTTTTTTTTTTTTAAACCTGAGCTGAAGTAGGTTTTCAGTACCATTTAATTCGATAGTTGCAGGGTGACACACTCTTTTCCCAGGAACGGTTTCCAATCAAAGGGAGATCACATTCATTTTAGTTGGAGAGTCCGATGCAGCTGATGAGAGACGGTGAAGAAGCGGAACTCCCCATTCACTGAAATCAAGATGCGATAGGATGTCACCTCTCTTTTTTTTTCTTTTTTTTTTAAGTCCAGAATGGTACAACGACCACACTGGTTGATGGCTTGAGATGCAAGCGAAGATGAAACAATTAAAAATGAAATGATTGGAGGAAACCTATTTTTGATGCCTTGTCGTTGACTGTCGAGCAATCGAAAGTACGTCTGCTCGCACTCAAAGTCAGTCGGGATTGGCTCCAGCTCACCCGCCGTGACCCTGAGCAGGATTAGCAGTCGAAAATGGATGAACATATTAATGACACATTTTTTTTTGGTCATAAAGTCAGATGCTGTTTCGTATGAACTCCCACATGTAAAGAAATGTGTATCATGACAATTTCTCAATTCAGGCCATCACCTTAGACAATTCTGAGTCGCCTATCCTAAATGTTTCCCCATCCCTAGTTTTTCTCCAGATACCTTTTTTTTTTTTCACAAAAGCCATCGTTGAGCATTTTTCGAAAGTCGGTTGTCAATGCGTAGACCATGATTACCACTTTTAGGCACCGACAGAGGGCCATTAAGTTGCACTTGTTTGTACATTTTTATGAAGATGGAGATTGCTGTCATTGGTGGAGGTTTGTGCTTTTCTGCTATTTTACTTTTTTTTTTTTTTTCACTGCAACACTCTCAAAATGTCCACATTGTGATTCAACATCCTGGGCGGCCCAGTGTTCCAATGGTTAACATCCATCTCACAGTGCAGAGATAGCGGGTTCGATTCCGTCTCCGGCCTTCCTGTGTGGAGTTTGCATGTTCTTCCCATGCCTGCGTGGGTTTTCTCTGGGTACTCCGGTTTCCTCCCACATTCCAAAAACATGGATGGCAGGCTGATTGAACACTCAAGATTGTCCCTTGGTGTGAGTGTGAGCGCGGATGGTTGTTCGTCTGTATGTTCCCTGCGATTTTCTGGCAACTGGTTCAGAGTGTCCCCCGCCTACTGCCCGAAGACGGCTGGGATAGGCTCCAAGCGCCCCTGCGACCCTTGTGAGAATAATGTGGATCGGGAAAATGGATGGATGGATGATTCAACATCCTGCTTCAGTTTCTGTCACCAACTTTTCCTGGACCATATATGATGTATTTATTTTGAAGAAAGATTGCACGTAAGACACCAAAATGAGTTCACATACTGTCGTGTTTGCGTGACGTTACAAGTGTGAAAGCAAATACGGATGCAGAAAAGGCGCCGCCATATTCCAGTAAACTTGTGCTGTCAACACCAGAAGTGCACCGAATATGACTCCACATCCAAAGAGGTGGCTAACACAGTCAATTAGCCCGAATATCAGCCTGGATCTCTCATTAATCATGGTGCTTACCAACCATCTGGCCTCAGACTCTGAGGAGGCGCTGAACTATTTGCTGTGTACTTGACCTTGCCGCTGGACTCAGGGGGATATGACATTGGAGCTCCACTATTCTGTCGGCCTTTCATTTTATCCCTGCGAGATAAAATGGCACCTCAATAGAGAGATAGATGATCAGGGTCATTGATAGATGATCTTGTAATTTTGAAAGAATACCCAGGTGGGCTAATTAAGCAAGCGCATGCACAAAAGCCAATTGAATGATGGATCAGACACTGCTAATACTGTACACTTCATACCAAATTGTCGTTTTCACTATTAACCTGATAACACGATACGCTGTCCACTGTAGTAACCACTGTCCCTGAAAGGCTTAAATTCAATGGATTAAAACAATCCATTTTCTGAACCGCTTTATCCTCACAAGGGTATGCTGGAGCCTATCCCAGCTGTCTTTGGGGACACCCTGAACCGGTTGACAGCCAATCGCAGGGCACACACAGATGAACAACCATACGTGCGCACTCTCACACCTGGGGACAATTTAGAACGTCCAATCAGCCTGCCATGCATGATTTTTGGAATGTGGGAGGAAACCGGAATCCCCGGAGAAAACCCGCGCAGGCACGGGGACAACATGCAAACTCCACACAGGAAGGCCGGAGCTGGGATCGAACCCGGTACCTCTGCACTGTGAGGTCGACACGCTAACCACTCGAACACCGGGCCACCGTTAAGGTGAACCGATTTAAGAAAAAAAACGTCATTATCATTATATTAGTTCCGTTTCGTTGTCCTCGCCCGCTGTCGGGGTGCAGCGTGCGCAACACTTACGTACATTTCTGACTGCAGCTGTTTCCTTTACTTGCACTGCCTCCTGTACTGGGCTACATTGTTTGGGACACTCGGAATAACCGCCTGGCACGTTTGAACAACGGTCTGAATTTCCGTATGAGTGAAGCAGCGTACCCGTAGTGTATTTTCCGAATGCGCCCATGACGAGGGAATGAGGATTTTGTTCGGAAATATGCTCTGAGTGCGCACTGCTTCATTCTGGCTGTTTGGAAACTCAAGAGCGTTGTTGAAATGTGCCATTCGATTATTCCGAGCGCACCAAAAACTGAGTGCCAGTACGTGCCAAATGGGGGATACGATGCGCCAGTGCGCCAGACAGTCCAGATGGAAACAGTTCAAACACGAGCTGCGAATTGGTTGAGACCGTAGGCTGCCTTCGGAAATTAATGAGAAAGGGGAAGGCACTGTCACGTGAGGATCGAAATTAGGACCTAGAAGCAGTGCTGGCACCGACATTGAAAAGTAAAAGTCTTGATCTACGAAAATACAAAGTAACTACAGAGAGCGGGGGCTGGAGGCAGAAGACACGGAAGAGAGCCGACGCTCTGAGTGGGAGAAAGCGTGACGTACTGACAACTTGTCACTGAGTAATCCAAGTTTAGACCGTGAGACATCAAGCCTGTATGACACAACAAAGAACCAAAGCATAAAGGAGCCTCAGCAACGGCATAGCAACTGAAACATGAAGGAGGAGCATTCAGCTAACGGCAAAGTCGCGAAGGAACACTGGACTTGAATTCAAGCGATCCTTCACATACTGCTGAGTTCAGAACTTAACAGGAAATTATGTCATCATAGCAACCATCAACGCATTTGGTTTCTATGCGACAAAGCAGCCAGGAACGATGCACGCGCTGTATTAGCGCGAGTGCGGTTATGCGCATGATTTGACAAACTTTCCCGAAATTCATTTGTTCGAGTGTAATCACAAACTGTCCTTGGGAAGCGGGTGTATTCATTGACCTCATCCCGGGTCATTTTAACAAATCAACCGCACGACTATTTACTGCGGTCGATTCACCCTGGTGGACTAAAAATATATTTACAACTGTCGGGACAGCATAATAGCTGAAGTATTTTTGAAGCATTTGTTGCCCTATGAACTCATACATTCTTTGCGGCATCGGTGAGATCAATAGTGAGTGTACGTACCATGATTGTAAAAAAGTTACGTGTTTTTTTTTTTTGTTTTTTGTTTTTTTTAAGTCCTTTACAAAACTGGATGGGTACAATTTGAAAAGACCCGGCCGCAGACGATGTGATAAAAAAAAATGTCCAAAGTCTAGAATCACATGGACAGCAGGCTGCAGCATGTGTTAATGTGACAACAAGAATGTAAAGCATGCGACCTCTAATGGTATCCACTCAGCGCTCGGATCCCTGCTATTCCTGAAGTGACAAAAGTGACACAAGTGATATGATACACTTGGCTCATTATTTGTGACCCTCACACCAAATTACTATCCAATCAGTATTTCTTTGTCTGAGCACTCCTTCCCTGCAGCACGGCCATCATTAAATGTCTAATTTAAGCCGTCACAGGTAGGCCCGCTTCGCGGCCGTGCCGCTGGCTTTTTTAATGGGGGGTGGGGGGGGGCAGCGTTTTTTTCCACCGTAATGCATGCTGAAGGAGCCGGGGCTAATGTGACCCCTATAGTTCTGCCACTGCATTAGTGCCCGAAGACTCAGCGGTGAGTCTTTAACCTGGGAGCGACAGCATCGTGATTATCTTCACCGCGGTGTCGGCCAGAGGACGTACATAGGGCACAAGAAGGTAGATTTTCTGACAAGACCCCCCCCCCCCGCCCACACACACACACACACACACACACACAGTCATTTGATGATGAAGCGCCGAGTGTTGTTTTTATTGTTTTGCTTATGTCACGTGATTTTACGGTGAGGTACCGCGGTACGCTGACTTATGAATCCCAACACATTTCCAAGTTTGTCTCATTACAACGCATCACCTGGATCGATATCATTCTTTGTGTTTCTGTCTATATCATCTTATTATTATGTATTTTTTATGATATATTGTAATTTATTATATTTATTATTATTATATCTTATTATGGGTGGCACAGTGGTTGACTGGTTAGCACGTCTGCCTCACAGTGCAGAGGTGCAGGTTTCGATCCCGGCTCCGGCCTTCCTGTATGGAGTTTGCATGTTCTCCCCGTGCCTGCGTGGGTTTTCTCCAGGTACTCCGGCTTCCTGTCGCACTCAAAAAAAAAAAAACATGCATCATACATTAATGGAACACTCTAAATTGTCCCGAGGTGCGAGTGTGAGCGTGAATGGTTGTTCGTCTCTGGCTGGCAACCAGTTCAGGGTGTCGCCCGCCTACTGCCCGAAGACGGCTGGGATAGGATCCAGCACGCCCTCCATCAGATAATGTTCACATAATAGATGGACGGATATCTTATTATTCTGAACTTGCAGCCATTTATTGAATTTATTGGAGAAGGTGTTCACTCTGGACTAACCACGAAATGAGCAGCCGGAGCTGGAGTCCAAGATCCTGATGTCACTTGTAGGCCCACTTGAACACTGCATTGCAGGCGTGCCAGAGCCTATGCCAGCTGTCTTCGGGCTGTACACTCTAAACCGGTTGCCAGCCAGTCGCAGGGCACACAAAAAGAAAACCAACCATTCATCCCTAGGGAAATACCCAGAATACCCAGAGAAAAGCCACGCAGGTACGGGAAGAACATGCGAACTCCACACAGGAATAAGAAAACCGGAATCGAACCCCTGACCTCTGCACTGTGAGGCGGACGTGCTAACCAGCCAATCACTGTGTCGCCGGAACAGATTATTTGCTTTTCAGTTCATTTCAGTCGTCCCGTAACAAATTCAACTCTTAAGTCAAGGTGCCATTATTAAGGCATCGGGTGTGATTCGACAGTAGATGGAAAATATCCAAAAACGGTCTGGTGATTGTTTCCAGTCCTGCGCATGTCATGAAGGACAGTGAAGTCTCCATTTGTCCAAATGTCATGATAAATATTCCAGTGGTTCCAATTTTTATACTTGACTCCAAGACAATTGAGTCTTTAAATTTGACACTCACCATATCAATTTGGCACACATTTTTTTATATTTTATTTTTTCATTTCAAGCCAATTTGTTGTGTTTGTTTCCTAAGCCGCTATGACACGGAATGGGACGCGAGGAAATCTGAGCTCTCACATACACATGCATACATACACACCACACACACACTGGATGCCACAACGCTGCGTGTGGTTCTGTCATTGAATTCCTCTTTGTGGAGTTTTTTTTTTTTAACTGCATTTTCAATTTCCCAAGATTTCAAATGATTTAACACTTCTCTCTTTTGTGTTCAGTTCAGAAGTCGGTGGCTTTCTTCTTCATCATTCCATGCTTTGTTGTTTGCAAGCGTCAAGATTTGTGTCGACCCCCCTCCCGTTTCACTCTCGTTTTGTCGTTTCCTCCAGCTTTCATCTTATTTCCCGTTTGCATTATTCAAATCAGAATCCCCCTGCGAGCACCTTGCTCTTGACCTAGCGATGAAAGCTCCTGATTGCTTTAATGGCAGTCCTTGGACCTACGAGGTAGGGAGGAGTCTTTCAAGAAACTTGCAGTCGAGAGGGCCGCGCGCTTGTGTGTGAGCGCAAGCAAAGGGTGGTTGATTAGAACTGACCTCAAGCAAAAGTACAAATATGCATCAGGGAGGTGTGTGTGTGCTTGCATAATTGGAACAGAGTGGAGTGCAGAGAGGTTAAGTACGACAAATGGTCAGCGGAGCGAAGTGAAAACCTAAAAACAAAAAAAAAAAGAATAACACAGAGGTTCTCATTTTGAGTTTGGCGCAATGAATGAGGTTGTGATTGAGAAACTTTGCTGATCCTCCCGAACTGAAAGGTGTGTCGAAGTCAACTTTATCCGTCGTATTCTGCAAGTAAATGCCAGTGGGGTGCACTGAGTGTCATTTGTTGGCGATTTCCCTTTTGCACAACTTCAGATGGGAGCCGGCTGACTCCTCATAGTTTTTGCAGCAGTGAAATACCAGCTGATATGATTGTGCTGTCGTCTCTCGAAATGCTATTCAGCTCGATGCTCAATGCGTGTGGCGGTTTCACGCTCCTCTCTTCATAGGCTACGATTAAAAAGAATGATACATTTCCCCACAGTGGGCTTCCAAATAAACATTCCACATTTAAATATATATCGCTAGTGTCGGGCGGAAGCCTTATATTTCCAAAATCATCACTTTGCATCGTCAAAGAAAGAAAGCCATTTTCAACTCTTTACATCGGTCAATAATTTGACAAAAAAAAAAAAAATGACGGATACACGTAGGCACTGACCAATATAGTCTCGATATGTGTAAAAATATGAACTGGACCAAATTTGATATACTGTGGCAAAACGCAGGCTGTCAAGTCACGTGCATGTCAATGGGATGGTAAATATTGTCATCGGAAGACCAATGTAGTCAATCAGAATTCTCAACTCAACTCAACTGTATTTTAGAGTACTTTCAAACAGCCATCGCTGCATACAAAGTGCTGTACATGGAGCAATTTAACATATACAACAACAGTAAAGCAAATCGGTAATAAAGACGGAAGAAAGCACCGAACAGCAAAACCAAGAACAAATCTAAGTCATGCTGAGTCAAATGTCAAAGAATACAAGTGAGTTATTCTGAAGAAAGTAACTTTGGATGGCTCATTAACTTAACATCCACACTAAAAAAAAATGGTATGTTGAATTGACGACGTTTTATTTTTTCAAGTGGCTGCTACATACACCGGAATCATCTGGATGTAGATCCTTTTTTTAAAAGTTAATTTATAGTCTAAATCTTGATGCAGATGGTTTTATTTCATGCAACCGCTTGACAGAATAAAATTGAGTCAATTCATCACCATTTTTTTTGTGTAATAAAGGAAAAGGGAAATCATATAAGCAGTTTTATGCTTGCACGGACTCATTGTTGATATCAAATTTGATTACATGTAAAAGGCCACATTACAAGCACAGCTCTTATCTCCATGTACAAGCATGCATTTTTGATCAATTATTTTGTCAAAAATGTAGTTTGCTTGGGGACGGAAACACAAAACACAAAATGAGTTTTAGGAAAAAAAAAAAAAACGTCTCTAACAAGAGACACCGTTGAGCACCGGGATCATCCGACTCAAAGTTAGGAGCCTCTTAGCTGAGGCTTGACATACCCAAAGATTGAGTCTGAATTTAGGCCCGCCATTCAAAACGATTGAAAAGACTCTGTGAGCCTCTTATTCTTTGCCAGCAAATTGGGAGGAAATCTGGCTATTGTGCCGAGTTTTGAGGAGGTTGCTGGTGGGGAAGGGGGGGGCCCCATCGCTGTGCTTACCTATAGATGAGAGCGGGGACACAAAAGGGTTCAGGGACATCCAGGAGAGGCTTTGAAATCCCACTTGGCTGGAGACGGAGGTTGTTGGGAGCGGGCCCTCGAGTAGAAGGTCAACAGCAGTGACGCCGCGACACACAGCCACCAACAAGACACTGAATGGAGGGGATGGACGAAAGAATGTCGCTCGGAAAATAAGAAAGATCAAATGGAACGGGTAGTGAGTTACCACTAATAGTTTTACCTTAAAGGGAAACACACCGGGTCAAAGCTGACGTCATTGTGGGGCACACCACATCGATGGTTGCCTTTAAAATTAACCTCATGATATGATTACATGCAAACGATCGTCCCAGCATTTGATTGATACCATTTTTTATGAATCGGCAAACGCTTTGAAATTTTGATGTCATTGAAAACGGTGGCCAGATGAGCTATCCGATTTATTTGAATTAAAACAGCACACGCAAAAACACATCACACATTTGCTGTCTTGCATGAATTAATGACAATGTAAAAGTGACGAAAATGTGATATTGCGGTCAGATTAATGCTTTCGGGGCCAGCGGTTACAACAGTGGTGAGCTAATCATGTGATCAGGTTAAAGGGGGCATGGAAGGGTTAAAAGCTCGATGCATTTCGCAAGAAAGATTAAATGCCCTATTTTATTGATTGAATAGATTATGTTGATTGTTTGGTGGCCTATTGGTTATAATTTTCACGCTGTAGAAAACGAGATGTTGGCAAAAAAAAAAAAAAAAAATTGTCCCTTCTGAAGGCGATTTTTAAGGATATCCAAATTCGACTCAGTGCCACACCACGTGTTTAGCTAAGGAGAAAAAAATGACAAACATCTACTAAAAACGAATCCTTCCATCTTCCATGCTGAGCAACCACCTCATTCTTTTTGACATGTGGGAGGAGACTCGTGCCCACGAAACTCGGAATTGTGACGCCAGAGTTGCTCTTCTCAGCCTTACAAACGCAACTGCCATCCGCACCCACGGTTCATTCGTCATGTGACAAGTGTAATTACGTGAATCTCATGACGCAAATGATCAACTCCAAAATATCTAGGTACGGCGATAAAATGACACTTTTGAGTAAAATTGTAAGAAAGTAAAAGAAAACAGTCATCATACAGCACAATTAGTTGTTCAAAGGAGGAGGAAGAAGTTAAAAACGTATCTCGTCCTACCCCTTGTTATGTAATAGTATACACATTGATCATTTTTTGATATCAATAGGAAAAGAAAAGGAAAAGTCTGCATTTACACAAATGTGTTGACCCTTACGTGGGCTACACTTATCTAGTTTTACAACTTTTGTGTTTGTATAGGAACTACTGTATATACATACACACCCCAGCACATTTTTATGTCGATTTTCTCTTGTATTCATAATGGATATTGCATTGCATTACTCCATTTAATCAATTGATCAAAGTAATTCTACATGAAGTCGATTCTAAACTTTATTAAGGCAGGTACACGGACCCCAAAAAAGAATTCATGAAGCCTTTCACGCACCCTGTAAAACCTGATCACATGATAACTTGTCCACTGTAGTAACCGCTGTCCCTGAAAGGGTTTATTTTGCGTGATGGTTTTCTCTATTGACTCGAGTGAATATACAAGCGGTACAAGTCATGGATGCATGGATAGTTTCACAGCGTAGACTTTGCGAAGCTCCGCACAGTCTCCGGCAAGATGTAGCAAACGGGTCGAGTTTCGAAGGGAAAACCTTTCATCCTGTGGGCCGAAAGGCGACAAAATACCGCCGCCACGCAGCGCGGCCATCTGTTTGAATGACTTCAACTGATCATTACCGATCCGGTACACTCCGTCCTTGCTCCCCACTCTCAATATCAAAGAGTCCATCATGCCGACCGTCTCATCTGCTCATCTCTTATTTATAGCGGCAAGTATTCGCAGCGAGCCACCGCATGTCATACGCAACATGGTGACGAGACTATTTAAAACACATTTAATGCGCTGCCTGGTTCTGCCGCCGCACAGCAGCTGAGCTTCTTAAGTGTGTATGAAGAAGTGCCAACAAAGCAAGTCCTCACGGCGATGGTGGTGGTGGTGGTGGTGGCAGCTTTTAAAGGGCACTTTGATGGATGAGGATTGATGTGGCTTCGTGTGCAGACGATCCTTCCGGCCAAAATCATCAGACAAGACGCACCATCCGTGGGGATGGCCGTGACACCGCCACAGCGAGTATCTTCCTCATCATCAGTGCAGCCTAAGGCTCTTCCGGAGTCTCCCACCCTTAAGGGAGTCCGACTACCCCCTCCGCCCTCCTTGTCGAGCATACCCAACCAGTGCCACCCCTCTCTCTCTTATTTTCTCCTCTCTCTATCTCATTAATCAATGTCAAGCTCTCCAACAACAAGGCCAGCATTCTTTCCTCGTATATGTCATTGTGCATAGACCCCCCCCCCCCCGTCTCTCCCCCGCCCCCTCCACCAACTCAGTGGCCATCACCGTCCTTTTCTCATGGGCCGCAGTGCAAAATCCAGGCCCACGGCGCCCAACATGAAAGTTCATTCGGACGCATCGCAAGGAAGAGAGAGGAAAAAAAAAAAAAAGTGAGGAGGAGGCGTTTCGCTCACGTTGCTTCATCCCTTTTCCTGTCTTCTTCCAGCTTGGGAAGAAAGGGAAGCTTTTTTTCCATTTACATAATTCATGGGAGTGAGAAGAAAACAGTCCTTTGAGTCATAAAAAAAAAAAAAAAGAAAAAAAATTGGGGATGGCGCGGGTTGAGGCATCTGTATGCCAGTCTTTGTGACCCCTGCGCCCATCTTCCCACGTCCCAAGTACAAAGTCATTGTCCCATGCTCGACTGTCCTGTTCCCGTCAGAGCATTCTCATTTATTTTCAATATTTATAGGACGTACATTCACAGTCAAAAGTTTTGGATTGGATTTTACAACATGACAGCCTTTCTTCAAAAAGGAGACTTGATCCTAAAAGCCGCCATTCCAAAGCCCTAAAAATGGCCGACACACGTACCATTGTTGTATTATGTTCTGTTCAAAAGCGAGTAATAATGTGAGACATTGAAATTTGCCTGCAATTACTCCTAAATCACTGTGAAAGTTAATTTTTACAGTATAAAGATATGAATCGCTTATTCGCAACATCTCTTTAATTATTGCGAGACACGATTGAGCCCCGATGAGCCACTCAGTGGTCAGTTTTGATGAATGGGGTCTTCAACGCATGCAAGTGGCCTTGAAAAGAGCTCGAAAAGTCTTCAGTTTGCCTTCCTTTAAACCTGCAACTAACCTACGAGGGAAACCGATCATTTTTGCTGACCAACACAGTTCGACGGCAAAAGTCATTAACCGGAATGTACCGTGTGAGGTCATCAAAGCTTTCTGTTTATTTATTTATTTTGGGGGGGGGTGGTGAAATTAAAATTGATTCTTGAGAGGCAATGCTGACATTTGCCATCGGGGACAATTCCTCAAACGTGCTGACGCACAGACGACAGCTACATCGGCACATCCGCCATTTCTCTCGGACCCTCCGGCATGTCGGTTTCTCATGACTCATTGATGTCCACTTCACTGTCGCATGCTAGTTACGTTCCTTTTTCCATCGCGAAGCGTAACGAGGGAGGAAAACCGCAGATCGCTAATGTCGCCTTAAAACACGTCGCCGTCCACGTTTCCATTGAATGATGAGAACCCTTCTCGCATGAGCTACGCAGATTTGTGTTTGTTTGTTTTTTTTTTTGTTTGTTTGTTTGTTTATTGAACATAAAACATATACAGTAATAATTTGACAGAAAATAAGGTAAATAAAATAGTAAAGAGGAAAGAGAAATTAGTCATCATTCAACACAGTTATTATGTTCAAGGGAGTAGGAAGAAGTAAAGAACTTATCTAGTCCTACCCCGTGTTGTATGTTTATATCTATTGAATCATTTTTATATCAATCAGAAAAGAAACAGAGTAAGAAGAAAGAAGTCTCCATTAAGGCTCATGCTTTACCCTTAACCGTGATATTTTTATACTTTTGGTTTGTATCGGGAATTTATACATACACACCCTGGCACTCTTGTGTTAATTTTCTCTTGTATTCATAATGGATATTTCAATACCTTTCTCTATTTATCAACCTAGTTCTGATTCATTATATTTAATGTTTAGAATTTATCATTTTAACTCTGATTGTTGTAGGTAGTTTGTACTATTTTTTTGAATTTGTTTTTGAACTCAGCAAGCGATTTACTCATTTTCAGGTCCGTTTCGAAATTATTCCACAGATTAACACCTTTGTTAGATATACTTCTTTGCTTGATGTTTGTTCTTGTTTTGAGTTTTTTGAATAAGTTGGTACCTCTTAATTCATAGCTGCTTTCTCGAATTTCGAAAAACTTCAGAATGTTTTGGCAGAGCAGGTTATTGTGTACTTTGTACATTAATTGGGCGATTTTAAAGTCAACCAGGTCATGAAATTTCATCGTATTTAATTTGATAAATAATGGATTTGTGGGTTCCGTATATTTCGATTTATTAATAATTCGAATTGCTTTTTTTTGTAGTTTTAAAATAGGGAGTGTGTTTGTTTTGCAGGCATTTCCCCATATTTCCACACAGTAGGTCATATATGGTAATAATAATGAAGAGTATAATGTGTACAAAGATCCCTTATTTAGCACTTCCTTGGTTTTGTAGAGGATCCCTATGGTTTTGGCTATTTTTCTTTTTACGTTATCGATATGTGGCTTCCAACATAGTTTTGAATCTATTACTAATCCGAGAAACTTGGTTTCATACGCTCTTTCTATCTCAATTGAGTTTACCATAATTTTAGCTTGGTGTTTGATTGGTCTGGTGCCAAAAACAATTAAGTTCGATTTTTTCAGGTTAAGTGACAATTTATTTCTGTCGAACCAGTTTTTTAATTTGTTTAATTCGTTTTCTACGGTTGTCAGGAGCTGTTTCAGATTTGTTTACAAAGAAGCGGATTGCCTCCAAATCAGCAGTGATGTTGAGCTGGGGAGTCTCCGCTTCGCAAATCTAACCCCCCCACCCCCACCTCGTTCTCCTTCCTGGATCATCTGTATATATTTGTTGTACTAATGAACAGAACAAACGTTTCCGGGGGCCCTTTGGAAAGAAGCTGGTGAAGGGAGAACGGACACGGAGGGGCTGAAGTGGACAGCAGGAAGTGGTCAGTCACCATGATGATGATGATGATGATGATGAGGATGACGATGACAGCCCGAGATCAACGGACAGCAAGAGTGGCGCAGACTTAACCCCCCGCAACCTTTTCTCCGCTTTCATTTGACTTCTCCTCCGGCTTTTCCTCAGTCGTCCGCTCCAAATGATAAATTACCCTCCCTTTCACTCATGTCAAAAGCCGCCCCCACCCCGCCTCCCTCCACCTCACGAGACCTCCAACAGTCACCCGCTGTTTGTCTGCACATGCGTATGCGTGCTGCATTCACACAATTTTGCAGCCAGCTTGTCAATCTCCTCGTCAAACCCTGAGACCATTTTTCCATCGGTGCCAGTGGCGAGCACGACTCCAGCATTCAAACGTGACGCGCGCACCATTGTGGATGCGCACACACACACACACACACACACACACACACACACACACACACACACACACACTCAATACGACTCACTCTGAATGTGACCTTCACCTCCGGGCAGCAGGTGTTGGCAAGGAGTTGGACGCCATTGAGTGGATGGATACATGCACCAGTAAAAGGGCGAGGGAGTAAGAAGGGAATGGACACCGGGCACTATATTACTTTGCCAATCAATCTTCGCCCAGGGTGGTCTTGATGAAAGCTGTCAAAATTCCCCCCACTACAACTTCAAGTAAGCCCTCCTCCAGTTTGTCCGTGGAGGGCTTTGTTACACAGTGAGAAAACAAGTTCTAATATTAAATGTTGCTGGGAGGAGGGCAAAATTTGGAAGCAAAAGTCTAAACAAGACCAAAGAATCCATCCATCCGTTTTCGGATCCGCTTTAGCCTCACAAGGGTTGCGGAGCATGCTGGAGCCTATCCCAGCTGTCTTCTGGCAGTAGACGGGGGACACCCTGAACAGATTGCCAGCCAATCGCAGGGCACACAGAGACGGATGACCATTCGCGTTCACACTCACACTCAGGGACAATTTCGAGTGTTCCATTAACCTGCCACGCATGTTTTTGGAATGTGGGAGGAAACCGGAGTACCCGGAGAAAACCCACGCAGGCACGGGGAGAACATGCAAACTCAACACAGGAAGGCCGGAGCCAGAATCGAACCCACGACTTCTGCACTGTGAAGTCGACGCACTAACCAAAGAGTGACGAATTGAATGATATGAGTAGAATCTTCCAGATACAACATGTTAGCTATCGCTACCTTGGCAGCTAATAAAATAGCAAATAAACAGATAGCTTATCCTGCTGCTGGGCCTTTTCGTCCCAACCTTGCAGCAGTGGTCCGTTTTCTTGGTGACCTCAGTCTCCTCTCAAATAAACAAGTCGTTAAGTAAATACAGGAGAGCCTTGTTCTCCACTATTGCTGCTGTTTGTTTGCATGTCTCGGTCCAAATGATGCGTTCAATGTGTGATTTTTTTTTTTTTTTTTTGGAGGGGTGGGGGGTGTTTCTAAAGGCCCTTTCTTGAAGTGGAAAAGTAGAAAATGTGGAAAAGTGGCGATAAGGATCCTATGTGGGGCCGAGCGAGCGGTGAGGGGGTCTTTCGGGGAAATATTTGCACTGAATAATGTCCGGGGGACAAGGTGCGGCTCAGTGATGCAGACGACTACGGCGCAAGTTATTTTTCTCGGAGAGAATCGGGTTGAAATACCATGACGGTCGGAGAGCAAGAGGCACCCCATGCCCAAAGAAGGAATTAAGATGTCTCATGACCGCCCTCCCCTCTTGCTTGTTCCCCACGTCTCTCGGTCTCACCCGGTCTCTCGCTTCCTAATTCTGGGACGGTGGCCAAGTGCCACCAAGGACACTAAGGCTAATAAATCATCCTCATTCCAACATCTGCCCTCCCTCCCCCGTCCCAACGGGCTCTGCCTTCCACCGCTACCCCACCCCATGTGAAGATGGGTCCTTGGCTTTCTTCCTCTTTCAGCATCCCTCCATACTCACCCATTGACACCTCCATCCCGACTGACAAAACGTCTATTGTCCCGTGCCCAAGTGAAGAAGAGACCCTCTTTCTCCCTCGCTGACAAAAGCCGTCTGAAGCCAAGATGGGGCCTGCCAGGCGAGATGCCTGGGCCTCGGCAGGGGTGCCCCTCATCCCCCCCCCATCTCGACTATTTTACCGCCTTCTGGTTCGTCCATCTCTTGCCCTTCTTTCTTTTTTTCTTACATTTAATACACCCCTCCTGCGAGGGTCACTCACTCAGCTCACCCCCCTTACCCTTTTCACGGCAGTGAACTCTCAAGCCCGCATAAAGACATCAAGTGACGGCAGTGAGAGAAAACAGCCAGAATTGGCCGAAAGAGATATTCGACATGGCTGTCATTGGCCATTCTGCATGCCTTTTGTTCCCTCGGGTGTAGTTGAAATAGATAAATAAACAGTCATAGGCTGAAAAGCCGGGATCAGAAGCTTGTCACATGTATTCATATGGAGCAGAAAAGAGGAGGGGGGTGGGGGGGGGCAGGGGGGAAGAGAGGAAAAAAAAAAAGGAGGCATAAACCTGCTGTCGCCAATTAAGAAGAATGAGATAAAACTCGGTTCATACTGTTCGGACTTGTTTTCACAGCTGAGGCCAAAGGACACTGAGTGACTTTCCGCGGCTCGCTCTCAACGTTGCAGTAGGTCTTTCGTATTGTGAGGCTCTCAGTGTGGCAGAGAAGATCCGGGAAGTTGTCTCGGGCATCATCAGTTAAGAAGCACACTCTCCACGGTTACTCACAAGAGCTTATTTACTGTGAATGCGCCACACATTTTCCCAGCACCTCCGACTCGCCCCCGACAACGGGGGAGCGCCGCCCATCGCTGCGCGCCCGCCAGACACTTTTCGGCACTTTGTTCACATTCACACTCGGTCTTCTCTTTGGTGAAAACAGTCACACTTTGACAAGATGTTTGCCAGGGGGACATCGGCTTTTTGCACTGAGGAGATGCTTTGTGTGCCGCGTCGCTGCTGACGGAGTCAAGCGCTGATTTGTTCCGTCGACGTAAAAGCGCATCTCTGTCTTTCAGCAAATTCGAACTTTGTCGGTTGTCAGATGTCATGCTTGATCGAGAGGTTTTCTTTTTTAATCCTCAAAATACATGCACGTTACCTTAATCACGAGTCGATATGTCCCGCAATGATATTGAGAGGTATCTATTTACGACAATTAAAGTCATACTTTGGACCAATGGCGTGCGGCGAGGTGCATGGTTGGTGAGGCACTGACTCCTTTGGTGTCAGATTTACTAATATACAAAGCAAAAAAGGGTAGCTTATTCAATTGGCTAAACATTAAATTTGCGACATGCAGCTATACGGCAAGCAGCACGAGCCAGTTGCACGTATCGACCCAGTTTGTGAAGATTGCGCAATGCAATACGCATTCAGAGGTGAGGCTCTGCCTCACCTGCCTCCCCTGACCGCACGCCTTTGCTTTTGGACATACGGTGGATTCTCGTTTCGCGTCTTTAATTCGTCCCTCGACTCAATTCGTGAACCGAAATAACTGAAGCAATTTTTCACCGACTGCGCGTACGTGAGCGAGTCACTTGCCTGTTTCACTTTTTTCGGAGCCATATTAAGGGGTAATTAAGAGCAAACGAAAAAAAAAAAAAAGGAACAAAAATATTTGGATCTCCACAAGAAATGACACAAGGCACAAATAACCAGAGCGACTTTTCTCTGTCTGTCTCTGAGACTGCGACCTGATGAAATATTTATCAAATATTGTGTTCATAAATTAGTTTGTTTGTGAGCAGCAGCCTTCGTGAACTGAGGTTCTCTGATATTTCTTTGATTTTGAAGCAGTTTCATGACTAGATCCGTTTAAAGGGATGGAAGAAGACTCATCTTCTGTTCCGTTGCCGGTGTCATGTTGACTTTTAAGGAGTTAACAAGTCGTGTTGGAGCGCCGCATCTCAAAGCTCATCTTATTCTTCTTCTTGACACCGCAAATGAGATGAGACAGACTCATCGGCGCCTCTGCTGGTTGCAATCATGTAGTGCACACCGTTTCTTCAAGACACAATTCATCAATCAACTTGAAAAAAAAAAAAAGAAAGTAAAAATCCACAATTCTTGATTGATTAGTTTGCAGGGAACTTTAGTTTTGTGATGAGTTAAATTTAAACATTGAACTCCAATCGTGCATATTTGCCCACTATAGTTCTATGAATGAAATACTTTATGATTAGGCGTGAAAGTTGGCGGAGGGATTTTCATTCCTTTAAAATTACTCAAGTGAGCAGAAACATTTACCAACAAGGTCCCATGATGAATGAGTCAATTAGCGATGTTGGCATTTGTTCCACCTCATATTTATAAGCTGAATTACGTTGATCAAGGCACTTTAATTAATAGACTATGCAGGTGTGTTTAAGAATGGAAAAGGCACCGAAGCTATTCACATTGTCGACTGCATTTCAGGATTCAGTTGTTACGTTTTGTTCTTTTGCATCCTGCCTCCATGTCGTGACCGATCGGACGAACCCGATGAATGAATGTCAGGAGCAAACAAAATCTAGAATCTAATTTTCCACTCCCAGCAAGACGTCGCTCCTTTGCGGTGCTTCTCTGGCTGCGCAAAACATTTAGGTTTTCTAATTAGCCCCTGCGTACAATGGCTAATTTACCACAGGCGCCTGATGTCTCAATCCGCCGTGTGTCGTTGCTGAAAAGAAACTTCTTTCATGTAGTCAGGCACACACACACACACGCACGCACGCACGCAGTCGCCCAAACTCATAAAAAAAAAAAAAATAAAAAAAAAAGGAAAAAAAAGTCTATTAAGCTACAGGGTGAGAACAGATCATATCCAGTGCGGAGGGCAGAAGAAAAAGTCCTGACTTTAGAAAGAAAACATCATGAAAGACAAATAAGGAAGACCACTTGAAAAAATATATGACGGAGGGTTTTATTGACCAGCAGGACAGGCGGCCGCTCAGCAGTGGCCCCGCATTGACTCTGCAGCCTGCAAGAGGACAGCCAGCCAACTCATCCACACAACACCCACATTGTCCGCTGTGCCAACGAACCAGAGCAGCTTTCCCACTCCTCTGGGGGAGGCGAGTAGTGGGGGTTGCCTGAGACGAACACATCATAGATACATGTTAGCCTTGGCCGGACCTCCTCTACACTCTCTTGAGCTCTCAGCGGAAGGGACGTATACTGTAGGAAAGAGTGAGAAAGAGGAGAAATGAAGCACACAGGCAGGCGGGATGAGCTTCCCCGACAATGCCAGAACAGGCGGAAAGATTTGTATGAAGACATAGCTGCCATGGCACTCTGTGTTGTTTCGAGGCTCTGGTGAGAAATCAAATGAAATTGCATAGAAGGGAAATAGTGAGACAGGGGCGGGCGGGGGTGAAAAGAAACAGCGCAGGACTTTTGGATGATTTACTGACCCTATTCTTCCACAATTGTAACATGCCCAAAAACATCAACCCCCGAATCCTGAAATTGAATTCAAGTTATAGCTATAGCTAAAGTATGTGTCGTAATTACAGAGAAGGGAGAAACATAATCATCGACTGTAACCCATCCATCCATCTTTCTTGAACGTGAATCTGTTCAGGGTTGCGGGTTGGCCGTGCCTATCCCAGCTGACTTTGGGTGAGAGGCAGGGTACACCCTGAACTGTTTGCCAGCCAGTCGCGTGCCACATAGAGAGGGGCGCAGAACTTGGGGGAGATGGCGAGTAACAGGCTTATAATCAGAAAAATCTGGATATATATTTAGGGGCGGCATGGTGGTCGACTCGTTCGGCTGGCAACCGGTTCAGGGTGTACTTGGCCTACTGCCCGAAGACAGTTGGGATAGGCTTCAGTATGCAAAAAAAAAAAAAGGTACGTTTATTAATCACACATGAAACTGTCTGGAACCCGCAAAAACGAATTTTAACAGTCATTTATGAGCTCAAGTGTAAACAATTTTATCAATTTCAAAAAATGTAAAAATAAATGAATAAGTGCCAAATTGAAGTCACCTTTTGAATCACAGAAGTAGTATTCATGTTTTTATTTTACACTTACCTTTATTCAGGTTAGAGCAAATGCCATATATTATTTCTCTACATTCTCTCTTTTTTTAAATTTTATTATTATTGTGATGAGCTCCTCAACATTACAGAACAATTAACCGTCACGTCTCGTCAACTGTGTTTGTTTCGCGGAGAAAACTCAGTGATTATTTTTTTTTTTTTTTGTGTCTTCATTATTATTTTTTTTTTCCGATTTATGATTGGTAACATAGGCACTGCAGTCTGCACGGTTACTTGTTCCTTTGAACCCCACCATGGCTGCAAACATCACAGTGGCAAATAAAGTGTTTTTTTTTTCTTCCAATCAAAACAATGTAAGCATTCCACAGATAGCATCGACGTCTTCTGTTTTACTAAAGATTTTTTGTCACCTTACATGGCAAACCAGGACGGTACAGATTGTGGAAGGGACACATACTGTCGGAAAAAAAAAAGAGAAAGATGAGAAATTAGAGGACACCGTCAGACATAAATCTGGGGGGGGG
>NW_017805839.1:143403-153810 GCF_001891065.2 Hippocampus comes | reverse complement strand
GGGGGGGGGATGTGTTGATCGTTTTCCTACCAGCTACCTGTCAGAACAATCGGACCAAATGTTCCATCTTTCTTTGTGCCTCACAAGGCCCCTTGGCTTGTCATGTTGGAAACCGCCAGGTCTGCGGCACTATCGTGCTGCGAAATAGTCACGGCCAAGTTCGCCCTTTGGACCCAGATATGAACTGAGAGATTCCTGACCGGGCCCCAAAACCAAAACAGTGTTCGTGGCGCTATCCTTTTTCTGCTGCTAAACACACATTAGTTGTCTACATAAGACTGTTTTTTCAGCCTCTATATCGCCAACCGTCATTTAAGCGGCGGCGGGCCTACCGACCCCGCCCCCCTTTCTGTTCATGCGTCTGCATTCGGCCCCTCGCTCGCAGAAGGCCCATCGGCAGCGCCGGCTTTTATCTGGCCCAGAGCGGCCCTGTGATAACACTGTTAACAACACTAATGCGTGCTGTTTGGGAGCCACCGGAGCTGCCACTGTCAGTGATGAACACGTCAGGTCAACTCAGCTTTTGATGCCGCTCCCAATTATCTCCCACCGGTCTACATTCAGCCTCTGAGTTGTTAATTACGTTTCTACCGCCCCCCGTTTTGCTTTTGCGACGGTGTTGGCGGGAAAGGACTGAACGGGCCCTTCTTTCACGGCGTGCCTTCGGGAAAACACTGGTGTTATTTTAGAAATCACACTGTTAAAGATTAATGTGGACCTGGAGGAGTGTGTCATCGGTCCTTAACGACAGGGCCGAGACTCCGAATAAAGGCAGCACTGTGTTCTGTCCCTTCGCCCAAGGACAGATATGTTTCCTCTCAGCAAGCTCGCCACTCAAACCCCCCTTTGTCCAATAACTTCTCCCTAAATCATCTGCTGTGGCCAAAGTGAGGAGTGTGGGGGGGGGGGAAGAATAATAATTTCCTTCCTTTGAAACTGTTTGGTCTTGTCTTAATGTTATTGTTTATTTATCAAAACTGACAGAGGTGTGTGTGTGTGTGTGTGTGTGTGTGTGTGTGTGTGTGTGTGTGTGTGTGTGTGTGTGTGTGCGTGCGCACGCGCGCGCGCAACGATAACCATATCTTTATCTTTGCCGTTAAAAATAACGGCAAAAAAAAAAAAAAAGGTCAAGAGTGTTCACAAACATTTTCCATTGTGATTGCTCCAGTCCGATGACGAATGGAAAGTCCCAGCTCCAAATTGCGAACATGCAACTCCCCCCAATAAAGTCATCTGTCATCATCACGCGCCAGACAGACAGACAGCAATAACGCAGGGTTCAGAGACCACGAACGGAGCATCCCGTTGCTACATGAGCAGCTCCGTTCGTCAATTGGCCAGGAGGACGACAATATTCGAAATAAATCCGCTGTCACTGAGCGAGCGTGGGTACGAGGACAGCTTTGGAACAACCCGTGCAGCTGGTGAGCTCCATGAAGATTCGAATCAGCAAACAAGACTTACGTACACATGTATCTCTCCTGAAGGCTTTTGCTGATAAATCAAAGCATTTGATAAGCGAGGGGGGAACATCAATCTTCGTGACAGAGATAGTCTCTCCTTCACGCTAATAGGGTTGTAAATGGCCTGCACTTTATATGGCCCAGCTAATAAAGTCATTTGTGATGAGCCCGAAGGTCAACCGAATGGATGCGTCACGTTCACCTGTGCTTTGTCTTTGATGATTAGTCTGCAGGAAATATTCAATAGCTTTAGGCGGGTGGTGCTATTGCTTTGCGCTTCATATGGGATATGTTATCGCGGCCGTTGAGTGCAACAACGTCCGCTATTAGAGTGGTATCCTCACGAGTGCAAATGTTAACGCACCATTCCTGCAGCAGGTCAAAGTTGGCAACTCCTGAGCGGGAGTTCGGATGACAAAAACATCCGACAACGGCCTTTGTACGCGGGAGTCGGACTGCTACATTATCTCCGCTCACTTCTTTGGAGAGTCCTCAAGGCCACACCGTAACTGATGACTTGAGTTATTATCAAGCCACGGTTGACAGGATCACTCTCACGCAGCTTTTTTTTTTTTTTTTTTTTTTTGGACTCAATATCCTCAGACAACGTTACGCACATCTCTCGGGCTGGCTGAGAAATGCCATGCGCGGCATATTGGAGCCAACCTAATCAATTTCATTAGCTGCATAAATCACGACAGCTTGACATTTATTGTGGAGGCGATGGGTTGATCCTGTGGACTTGGAGACAGCTCCCATGGTGATAAATGTAGCCTATCTCTTCGGCGCGAGGATACAAGAAGTGCATGTGCAGGCGGACAGAAGGGGGAGAAGCTGATGAGAGGTTGTTAAAAGACAAAAATGAATCAATACAAAATCAAAAATATGATCGTACATCATACTTGAGAAGATGTCTTATGAAGTGACCAACAAGTGGGTTGTATCCTAGTTATCGTCATGCTAGCTTTATATGCGGCCACTTTACAAAATAGGCAAGCAAAAGTCAATTATTTTGGCCTGCAACTTCTTGAAGAACATGAATGCATCATTTACTTGCATGTCTGCAATCATTTTTCTTTCCACCTTGTTACGACTTGACCCGGGCTCCTCACCGGGGAAAGAAATTGTACATAGGCAAGATCTTTTGACTAGCTTTTGGCTTGCCGGCTGGTTCTCGAATGTGTGCGCTTGCTAGGCTAGCACATGCCCCTACGTGCCTGTGTATTTTTTACCACTGACATCATCAGATTGTCCACCTCCCCCCAAAAAAGTGCACTTCTTATGGTCCATTTGCAGTGGACAAATACCTTTTTTTTTGTGTTTATTCTCCATATTGCTCTTCAAATAATACGCATTCTAATAACAGCCATTAAACCAGCGTATAAACAATATATGGATTGAGGCCTTTTAACATAAGTGCACGGCAAACATACCCCCCCCCCCCCCCCCCCCCCCCCCCCCTCTCTCGGTTTCCCCCCCCCCCCCCCCGAGCCCCCCACTGTCGTTTTAGGAAGGATAGTGTCATGTCTGTCAGTAGCAGTATTTACTGTCTCGGTCATGTGAGTGAGTTGTTTGTCACACTTAATGAAACATATGAAACAGGAGTGTGTGTCCGAGTGTATTGGCGCAATAAACTAAGCAACTTAAAAAAAAAAATCACAGACTAGCAGTCGTACAAAGACCGTCTTATGAACACACGGCGCTGTTTACCTTTTCCCCGGCACACACTATACCATTCACCTCTGTCCTGCTGATGACCTAACTTCTAAGCTCGACGTCTTCCTTGTAAACACGCGGGCTCGCGCTCGGACAAAAAAGCAATTGAGAGAATGAGGAAAGGCCAAAAAAAAAAAAAGTAAGTGGACACTTAATAGTATAGAAAGGGGAGGACGGCGGGGCGTTTATAATTGATCTCTATTACGGTTGCGACTGTACTTATTCGTGTCTCACATTTGTTGTTTTAGATATATCAGATTGAACCGGCGAAACGAAAACAAAGTAGGCCACAGGCTCGCCACTATGGGTTTGAGTTCCTCAAGCGTCCCCTTGATCAACATCTTTCGAAGGCCTTGACCTCTGTGTAAACCCTTCCAGCTGCAAACTATCAATTTTGCATTGATCTATCGTTGGAGACAATAGTCGCTATATTTTGGCCAATTTGTGAATGGCAGTGTAAGTGATCAAAAAAAAATGCTACTTCAAAAATACTATTCATGGCAGCCCGGTGGTCGACCGGTTAGCGCGTTGGCCTCACAGTGCAGAGGTGCAGGGTTCGATTCCGGCTCCGGCCTCCCTGTGTGGAGTATGCATGTTCTCGTGGGTTTTCTCCGGGTACTCCAGTGGGTTCGATTCCGGCTCTGGCCTCCCTGTGTGGAGTATTCATGTTCTCGTGGGTTTAAAAAAACATTTATTAAAAATAAATACTTTTTTCTTTTTTTTTTATTGTACGCCGTACTATCACGACAGTCACACGTTGACTACTCAGCAAACTAAATTTCCCGCAGCACTGATTGGACAAACAACGTCATGTGATCATCTGCAGACAGTGATGGCCAAGAGGGCGTGTCATAACGCACATTTACCGAACCCTTCATGAGTGAAAAATAAAGATATTTAAATATTTTTTACAAATTCAAGATATTTAAAAAAAAAAAACATTTATAAAAAATAAATACTTTTTTTCTTTTTTTTTTTATTGTACGCCGTACTATCACGACAGTCACACGTTGACTACTCAGCAAACTAAATTTCCCGCAGCACTGATTGGACAAGCAATGTCACGTGATCATCTGCAACGAGTGATGGCCAAGTGGGCGTGTCATAACTAACATGTTGAGTCACGTGTGTCTTACCCTCCATGGCAGAGGCTGCGTCGAACCCTTGAGACCAACTCACCGAATCCCTGGGGGTTCGATCGAACCCAGGCTAAGAACCACTGCTCTAAATTGTCCCTAGGTGTGAGTGTGAGCGCAGCTGGTTGTTTATCTCTGTGTCCTCTGCGATTGGCTGCAAACTAGTTCAGGGTGGCCCCCACCTACTGCCCGGAGATAGCTGGAATAGGCTCTGGCACACCTGTGACCCTCGTAAGGATAAGCGTATGAGAAAACGGGTGAATGCCCGGGCTGAAAATGACAATCTCTGCAAGATGTAAACAGTCCTACGTGGCTTCACTGGCAACCGCGGTATGTGAAATGAAGTGGCGTGACCTTTGATTCAATCATATATGGTCCCAAGTCAAGAAGACCCTAAATCTTGCTCCCGTAACTCTTGCTTGCTCCGGATAGCTGGAATAGGCTCCGGCACACCTGTGACCCTCGTAAGGATAAGCGTATGAGAAAACGGGTGAATGCCCGGGCTGAAAATGACAATCTCTGCAAGATGTAAACAGTCCTACATGGCTTCACTGGCAACCGCGGTATGTGAAATGAAGTGGCGTGACCTTTGATTCGATCTTATATGGCCCCAAGTCAAGAAGACCCTAAATCTTACTCCCGTAACTCTTGCTTGCTCCAAGGCACGTGTCATAGAAAGAATAGGAGATCATTAGATTCAAGGCTGGATGATTTTTTTTCATCATCCTACCGTGTATCGATGAACTGCGCGAAGAAGGAGAATGTCATATATCATGATCTGAAAGTCACCTCGCAGCCTTTTCTTGATACTTTGCGGACAATCCTCTTAGGGCAAACGCGAGGTTATTTATTGGTCCTTAACCCTTTGGCTGTCACTATGTTTCCCAGCACAAGATCTATTGGCGCGCCGTTATTCACTTATGATTATTACTGATCATCTGCCCAAATGACTTATCAATAAAGCGCAGGCCGAGCAGATAATTTATCTGTACAGCTCTGTCGATATCAAGCTCAGAGGCAAAGGCCTTAAAAGGATGAAGGGCTTGGGACGCCAGGTGATGGATGACCATATATCGGCTCCATGGAAATATAACCCCTTTTAATATATTTGCTCTCTTGCCACTCCCTCCGTCTTCCCTGGCGTGATTGCCCAAGTTCGTCCTGAGATCATCATCATCGTGTTAAAAAAAAAAAAAAGGCTTTACAGCAAATGCTTCAACCGTCAGACGTACAAACACGAATATTTGATTCATACCAAGCCTTTGTGTCAATGCAAGATCTGCGAAGACTTTGAAATGATGAGGCGGGGAAAAAAAAAACAAGCAAACGTATGGGGTCAATGAAAACCCTAGCAGCATATTTCACTCTGGGATTTCTTTATAAATCACACAAAGGCTCATCGGGCCATGCGGGGTCATGGCTCATTCTGTAAATACCAGCCGTTTGTATTAGACAAGTGGCCGTGACTTTGCAGAGTCGCACAATGCGTCGCCGTGTTTGCCTTCCAAATCTAACCTTTGTGCGCTAAGCTCTATCTCACCACCGTTCCGTCACGGGCCGCACCCTGCGTAGCCCCATCGAGATGTTGGGTTGGGCGACTGTTAGCTTTAGCCCGATGCGATCAGTCGCTAAGCTAATCAGATCCCTCTCATGGTTCTTTTAAACAACCGGCAACTCGGGTACCGCTGCCTTTGCTAATGTTCTGGATATAATTGTCTCACAATTTGCTTCACGGCAAAGTGGACATGATGATCATGAATCAAACGGCGATTACTCGGAATGGCGTTCTCGATCAACCAAGACGGACAAACGGAGGGGGGAGCCGGAGAAAGAATGTTTCCTATCAGCACTCTCCTGTGTTTGCCTTGGCCAGCACACCTCTGCTTCTCCACTTATTAAAGTCGTCATAAATATTTTCTATCTGATGGACGCCCGGCTTCCTGCTATTTAACAGTGACCGTTTCGGCCTTGTTTCCTACTCCCCTGCCTCGCCACTTAAGCTCTATGGGCAACCTCATTGTTGAGGCATGTTCTTAAGAGGTCATAGCTCTGGTCTTGTTTTGGGTCAGCTGTCAAGGGCCCCTACCTCTGGGAAGTCCCAAAATAGTCCAATTTTATACTGTTTCGTAGGAGCAAAGCCAGCCAAGGGTCCCGAGACAGGCTGTTGTTAAAAAGCAGACTGCATTCATGGTGTATCCTTATTCAAACAGGCAAGAACTGATTCTTGCAGGAAAAGTGTAAATGGCTTGTTATCCGAAGTGTTCAAATGATAGCAATGGACATGTGAGAAAATAATACCGGAGACTTCGTGTTGCTACTTTTCTTCCTTTTTGGGGCAGTCGGGTCCAGTTATTGATTTGGAGCCCTGCCCAAAAAATTGGCTGTGTTAGAGGTGCCTTGATAAAGCTGGGCGCCGTGTTTTGGTAAAATTAGTTGTGTGGCAGAACTGTTCCTCCTTCACAACCCCTTAAATGGGTTTCCTGTCAGAGTGGTACACGTTTGGGTCCATGTTTTTTTTTTTGGTTTTTTTTTGTTAGTGCCCAGCGCAAGTTTAGCGCAATGTGCAGTGTATTTCTGCGCATGGGTGGAGTTTTCTTTCTTTTGGTATTTTTGTCGACGGGCCCAGCTAGAAATGTGCGGTTGCGTCGTTGTGGGAGTGAACACAACAGACTTGGCTCCTGGCCATTCAAAGTTGTCAGCTCAGTGGAGGCGCATAGTCGACATGGCGGAAGCTGGCCGCAACAAAGTGACCACCTGGAGACCACCTTCCACCCCTGATTGTGCAACCTGTGTGTGACAACACACACACACACACACACACACACACACACACACACACACACACACACGCACGCGCACACCAATTGTGTCGCAGTCAGGGGCGTGTTTTAAAAATATATTCAGGATGGAGATAATTATAATGCATTCAATGAATTGATTTCAACAGTGATTCAGCGGTTTTGATGCACGCTGATGTCTTATTTATGAATGATATACGATCGCATCCGCCACACTTGGCAACGTGACGGAGAATCTGTCTGCCTGTACTTGGATCGCGTTTCATGCTGTGCACCACAACTTAGACCTGTTTTCAGCTGGTCTAAAGTGTAGTCTACTTTCTGTCCTCAAATTGTCAGGTGCACCGGGTGCGTGAAATAGAAGATAGCCTCAAACCACCGGAACACCCAGCAAGGCATAGCGCGGTCTGCAAAACCCCAAACGTGGTAAAGTAGACTTGCCCCGGCAATAAAATGGAAGATGCACCAATTTTTACACCGAGTACACGCCTGTCTACAAAAATAGGGTCCTATGAGTGGAGCGAGAAAACTTCATCAACATCAAAGAGTAACTTCCAATATTTTATGAATGGAATTTAAAGAAAAAGAAGAAGAAGAAAAAACGTTGTCTCACAATGGAGAAATTTGCAAAAATTATGAAAAAGAGAAAGTAGAAAAACAAATGCATGCACAAGAAAACACCGTTTAAAAAACGTTTAAAAAAATGGACTTTACACAGTACAGAGTGAAACGTATGTATAAGCATATATGCATATGCAAGAAAGAACGTCATCTCTTTTTGAATACTGTTGAATACAACAGAGAGTGTATTCAGAACCATTTGTGTTACTTGTTTCCTTTTTTCGGCTAATATGTCGCACTCCCACCCACACTCGTACGCTCTAATTAGCATTTCTCAATCCGAACCTAAGTGACCTTTAGTTCGCTAACATTTGCAATGAGCGACTTGAGCCTTGGCTTCTTTTCCCATCACTCCATCCTGCAGATCAATAATCTATCCACCGAAATAAGGTCCAGTCCGTGTGCCAAGAAGCTGCAAAAGATCCCAATAAATGTGAGCAAAACTCTCAATTTGTGGCTTTTTTGCTGTGGCTGTGTCCGACAGGGCCCTGGTTAAAAAAAACCTTGAGGTTTGTTTGCTGATGGTTCTTTTTGGAAACTTGCGGTTTTGGTGACATTCGTAGCCATCTATTGGGCTGTGCTGCCGTATTGCTTCTTATTATTCAGAGTTGAAGAGAATTGTTCTTGGCAAGACAGGGCTAACATTTTCCTACGGCACAAACCTCCAGTTGTCCTCCGTGGATGATGATGAGCAAGCTCACGTCGGGCTCCTCCTGCAGTCGCTATGGCCGTTGACATATCCTTTGCATCTGTGACTTGTATAAATAGATTACTCTGACTTAGTCTGTTCTCGCAGGCCTCATGGTTTTTTTTTTGTTTTTTTTGGGGGAGGGTGGATACAAGCCAACACATGTGCATAATGGGCCTTAAACAAAACAAAAAAAAAATCTCTCTGGCGCGTTTCTGCTGGCCTTTCACATTAATTTAGTTCTGGAAATGAACAGAGCGGGATTTAGCTCCGTCAAGTGTTTTAGACTGTGACACGTCCTGTAAAAACAAAGGCTCTCCGTCACTTCACACGTCTCCGCTCGGCGCTGTGTTTTCTTTGTGTGCGCGCTTGGTCATCGTGGCATGTCAATACGAATGGCGCTAAAGTGGCGTTGAAAGACTCCTGACTCTGTCCAATAACAAAAGCTGTGCACTGAAACTTTAATAATGGGAGGGAGTCGGTCCCTCGACTGCCCGTTGCGAATGCAGCCGGTGTGGACACGGTGAGATACATAAACACACATCGATGCATACCGCTAATGAGCGGAATGGTTGTGCAGGTGGCTGCACTTTCATCAAGCCATAACTGGATTTGTTTTTGGTTGAGGTCATACGGGCCAGGGCGAGAGTTACACACACACACACACACACACACACACACGCACACACACGCACACACACACACACACACACACACACACGCACGCACACACGCTTTCTAATTACCCTGGTTGCAGTGTTTTCTCTTCTCCGCGAGACATATTGACATGTCAGCGCTCAGCCGGCTAGATACAGAACAAATGGACATTTTAGTTCTGTCTGTGTAGTGGAAAATCTATCCTTCTCAACATAAGCTAGCCTCTATTTGGACTTGTCTCAGTGAGCCGGCGCAAAAGTCACTTTGAAATGACATCTGCAATAAATCACAGCTCCAGCAGCAGTCAGTGGCCAATCACATTTTCCCTCTTTAATTAATATTGTATTTATTTGCATGGTGGGGTTCTGTTGCTCTTTCTGTCTGTCAGCGTCTATGCGTGTGCATGCGTGTGTGTGTGTGTGTGTGTGTGTGTGTGTGTGTGTGTGTGTGTGTGTGTGTGTGTGTGTGTGTGTGCGTGTACAGTACGTGTCAGTGTTTTCTGCATATGTAATTATACACGCGTGTTCATACTGTACGTCAGTGTTGAAAGGGAATCGCAATGCGGTTCCTATTTGTGATGAAACAAAATGCAATTGCAGCTGTTCAATGTACAGATATCAATATTCTATGAAATTGCATTGTGATCTTAGTACACTGTCACTGTCCACGTATGTTCCACCGTGCCCTTCCTTTACTGACAAATTTAAGTCTCAACCTAAACCCGAACAAGATAAAACATTGATGTTGCTCTGATCACATTTCACACGGCGCAGTGTCAGTACAATGATATGGAATCGCTCCACAATTATTATATGATGGATGCTCTTCTACATTTATCCACTGTAGCTATCATGATGTAGCGGAAAATGTACAATGGATACATTTTCACCATTCAGGGTGGCAGTTATTGCGTAATGACTGAAAGAAAAGCTTTTCGTTTGCAAAACATTCCTTCTCTACTTTAGGAAAGCAAATCAAACACCTCTTGAGTGAGTATCACTTTTCAGTAACCATTCTTTCGCAGCCAAAACGGGATCAAAATGCGGTCTACATACACGAGATCTATTTTCAGCATATTTTTGATTGTCATTTTGTCCCTCCACCCTCCCGCCTAGAACTAAAAAAGACAAAGCTTGCCTAATTGTCATGCTTGTTGATACTACTCCACTACACATATGTATATATATATATATTTGTGCCGGTGGTCCGGTGGTTCGCACGTCGACCTCACAGTGCAGAGGTACCGGGTTCAATCCCATGCAGTTCTCCGGGTACTCCGATTTCCTCCCACATCCCAAAAACATGCATGGCAGGCTGATTGAACACTC
>NW_017805839.1:126785-143295 GCF_001891065.2 Hippocampus comes | reverse complement strand
CAGGTGGGAAAAACTCCAGCCCCCCCGTTTTGGACCGTTTTTTTTTTTTTTTTTTTTTTGGGGTGGGGTGCCTTTGTTACTTTTACTGGACGCATTTATAGGCGACCCAACGCAGTAGCTGGTTTTGTAAACAATTGCAGCTGGTACAAGAAAGAGGAAGTCTTCCGCCCACGCACACACCCAACGTCTTGCTCTCCATCTCGGTGATTTATTGTCATCTCCATTCATTAAAAAATGACATTTCTAAGGAAATATTAACGTTCTCAGAAAGGGGGAAAAAAAATGTTTTTTATTGTGTTTGCCGGAGCGCAATTTCATCGAGAGCGAAATCACTAAAATGAAATAATTTGTTCCAGGATGCTGATCAACTTCAATTAGCTTTGATTTTGAATATTTTACCCATAAGAAGTCATGGAGATGAAAATATTGCAACTCAAACCTTGAAACAATAACGTGCAACTTTGGAGGCCAGTGACGGATGCAGTATGACCAACATAAGGAGGGAGATTCGTACCTGGGAGGGGAGTTGCTTCACACTAATGGAGAACGCTCCAGAATACATTCTGTGAATTATTTGTTGTTGAAACGGATATTAGGTGAACAATGTCCAAAAGTGTGTTTATTTTAGAGGCGCACAAGCCAGTTTTTTTTTTTTTTTTAGCCCAAGGCTTTTTTTTTCTTTATCAAGCTAAATAATTAGCGTAGCTTTAATGGCTACTTGTTTGAGTGAGCGCATGTACATTCACTCCCATTCATCATTTGGCGTGCAATTGACAACATGGTTGCAGAAAAGCACAAAAGAAAGAAGCAGCTGTATGGCACAGAGTCACGTCACAGTGTCAACAGCAGATTCCGAAACAGATAAATGCCTCATGCGTCTTCTTTAATGGACCGGAAACTTTTCCTGTCCGCGCTACTTTAAGTCGTCAAACAGCACAACAACTGTTAAAAGGGCAGAGGGAAGCAAGGAAAGTGAGGCTACCTTGCCTTGTGCCTCTCTTCGAGAATGCCTTGTAACAAATTTCCCCCCAAAAGCCATTTCCAACTACTCATCACTTGCCATCAATGGGCATCGGAGAAGGAAGAGTGAGAGGACATCAAATAAGATGCGGGTTTAGCATTTAACATGAAGTCCCCTCTCGTTGCAGCCACGTCGCCTCATCGCTTCATCATTCCCTCATTTCCTGTGGCAGACACTGAGGGCATTCTGCTACCTATCTGGCCCCGAGTAAATCTTGCTTGAAGGCCTAATTATACGCGCACACGTAGACACAGTCTCAGCTAAATTTCCTGCAACGCTGAAGCGGAGAATTAACGTCAAATCTTCGGGGTGTTCATTCATCCGGAGGGGCGTGTGCGGCTTAATGTTTGCTTCTGTGTGTTTGGGTGACCTCTCGGTCCATTATTCTATCCCCCCTTTGGTCATATTTGCTGCCCAAAGGGTAAATGTGACGTACTGTGAACGCCTCGTGCTCGTGTCACAACCTCTTGGCCGACCGAGGCCTTGTCCAGGACAGAGATCAATATTCTCTTTCTATGTCATTTCAGTTTTTGTCCTCATCATCGTAATTCTTTGTCTTCCCAGATGATGAATGACCACGACGAGTCGTCCCCCGACAGCTGCGTCAAAAAGGTAGGACCTGTTCATGCGCGTCGACTCGGCTTTGTGTTGTTTTTGTCGCGCACAAGTCGGCTGTGCATACTGTACGTGCCTTAAAGGTGATTGTTGATGCAACGAAATGTCTGTGTTGAGAGAGCAACAATACGCAGACGTGCGGTACGAAGTTACGTCCGCCCGCACGAATTGAGTAGGGCTTGATTTCATTTTAAGACGAGTTTCCACTGTTCTATTTAATACCGTCAAACCTCCTTTCAACATACCTCGAGGAACATAACGAATCTGTACGTTCTAACGGTGGTTCGTTGTAACCATTTCCAACAAAATGGCCGCCAACTACGATGTATAATACAGTATGAACATTTAAAGATTGTAAAAACATGAACATGTAATACAGTATAAACATGTCAATTACAAATACGTGTATATGAAGAAAAAATGACAATAAATACCTGTAGCGTTCCTACTTCATCTCTGAAAACATTCAGTGCCTTCTCCGGTTAAGGATGTGCCTCACCCCAAAGTCGTTGATGATTATCTGTTGGACTCGAACTCTGCCATGATTCACTCGGATGATTGTCAAAATGGTCGACTTTGCCAATTTGTAGTGTCGGCTGAGCTTCGTCTGCTTTCGAAAGTGAGAGCCAATTTCAGACCATGTGCACCATGCCTTCAGAAGTACAACAATGTACGAGACGATCCCAAGCTGTACGTTTTGTTCGTAAGCGAGGTCGCGGCAGCAGTTAGCTTCCCACGGTCCATTGCAACGAAAGCCTTTTCACTATTTTGTGGGAAAAATCTGGTCGTTATAATTAAGCTCACGTTATAAAGGTGTTTGTTGTAAGCAAAATCGGCAAATGGAAAACAAATGACGTGAAATCGGGACTTTGAAATGTGAACGTTAGAGGGGTGGAAAGTAGTGGTAAACGGGTTACGCTGAAAAGAGGTTCAACGCGTTTTCAAGGCATCTTGAACATATTTGGAATACTGTACACAGTTTTGTTGACCAGTGAGTCACGTCATGAGCGGAAACAAAACACAAGAAAACCCGAACTTCAGGAAAGCTTCAGAAACACACCCGAAGGAAAAAAAACATCACTGGCACAGAAGAGCGGTTACATCTCATTAGCCAGTCGCTGACCACTTTGTGAGGTGATGAATTTATTGCGGAGACTTGGCATCTCGCCCTAACCAGCCAGTGTCGCCAGGTCAGGTCAGGACAGGACAGGCCAGCGCCAGGGTTCATGTTCATCTATCTAATGGTCCATGAAAGAACGATGGCCCCAACCACGTGGACACTCTCTGTTACTTGGTGAAGCCGTGAAGCATGGCGGCAGCTGAGGTCGCTGCCAACAAGGGTCTTTCGGACCGACAGCAAAATGAGCGATGAGCAAATTAATCATGCGAGTGTTTTCGCTTTACCAATGACGTTGAATTTTAGAGTCTTGGTGTGCTAGAATAAGTCCATTACCACAACCACCTGTGTAATATCGAAAGCACAGGCGTTTGAAAAGAGGCTAGCCAGGTACAGTAAATAAGTACCACGTGCTAGCATTTTATTATTTGTTGTTCCTACAGAATATGCCTCTAAGTATTGTTGTTGAAGGTGTACTGCTCCTGTATGTGTTTGAATGTTTGTTTGTTTGTTTGTTTGTTTTATATCAATGCTAACATTTTGCGTTAAATCTTAGCAAGCTAGCAGACACGTTTAAATGATGTGGTGTGGTTGGAAATGTTTGTGTTTAAATATACACTGTTTCGTTCTCATTTGTCCCATGCGTCGATTTTCCGGTAAACTTCCACCGAGAGTGGCAAATGAATAGTTTTTAGCAAGCACGGCGTGCATTTTATGTGCCTTGTGTGTGTTTACATGCCTTTAAGAGATTCATTCAACCTTTCCTAAACCTATCACTCCTTATTACAAACTTACATTGGTACGGTATATTAAAATAATTTAAAGTCAAAGGTGCTATTTTGTCATGCAGACATGCAAGTCACTGATTACTTCGTAATACCCTTTTATTCGCAGATCTTTGGTTAAAGAATTGACCACGTGGTATTCAAACTGTTTCCTTTTCCTAAATTAGCACAATGTGGAATAAAACGTTTTCGAGAACTCCACCACACCAACGCACACGTGCATGTACGTAGACACACACACACACAAACACACACACACACACACACACACACACACACACACACACACACGCTCATTTTGAATTCCCACAAAAGTGTACAATCACCGGCAGAATGTAAAAATCTAAAACACACGCCCTTGCCACACGGGTCATTATGCAGAATGTGAGTTGTGGTGGGCCCTCACCGGGTGGCAGCAGGCCACATGCCTGTTATGAATATGAATGAAATTATGCATGAGCCATTTCTTACGGCGTACTCATTCATCTGCATCATACTCAACACACAAACGTACGCGCGCACGTAGGCATTGATTTTTCCTGCCTTCGCCATGGCTATGCTTAATTAAGGCAGAATGTTAATTGAGTTCATTAAATTTGGAATTAAAAATATATATATTTTGCTAGCTCTGTGCCTCATTGGTTTGCCGTATAGCATTTACAAAATGAGCTAAAAATGGCGCGTGTCACTTTGTCGCTAATGGCCTCTAAATTATGCATTCACCGCATTCTTGTTGACCGTTAAAAAATGCAAAACACAAACTTGATATATAATTCACTGTGTGTTATACATCAACTATACTGTGTGTTTGTGTGAAAGAGATTTCAAGTCTTGCCATCTGAAGTCGTGCCTTGTCCTCAACTGCCATTCAAGGCAAATCGATCCCTATTGAGAGGGCACGTGAGAAAAACGTGCATCCTCCTCCCGTCTGGACGCAGACAGAAAATAAATAGATCCGCTATCTGAATCCCCTCTCGACTCCCAGCATTCATCCGCCGCTCATTCCTTGGCTCTCTGGCTAGCTTTGTAGACGGGACGGACGGTGTTGTTCGAGCTATAGATGGCTATCGGAGGCCATCGGGGAAAGTATCAGGGATTGTTTGATTTGGTTTGGGCCGACCACACAAAACCCGACGATCCGTCTGTTTAGCTGTCTAGGCCCTGCTTACATGTATTCTCTTTTGCACACACACACACACACACACACCCGACCGTCTGTGGAAGTTAATAGGGTGTCAGAGTACGGCTGTTTCTCTTTCAGAGTCCCTGGATTTAAAGGTGATATAAAGATGGGGGCGGTGATGAAGACAGTCGATGCTTTGTGTGTGTGTGCGTGTGTGTGTCTTTGTACTAATCCTCATCTTCAGAAGAGCGCTGCTGTCCGCCCTGATGTGTGTAAACACTGGCGCAGATCAGATGGCAGATAATGACTTCCAGATAGACACCCTCCATTCAGCCGGCAAAGAAAATCAATGAGCACTGATTGCTTTTTTCCCAAGGCGATCATCTACCCCGAAGGCCACTATCTTTCTCTCACCTCCTTTCTTGCTTTCTGTCCGCGAGTTCCGTTCATTCGGTCCTCAGATTCAATCGGTTCATGTTGCTTTTCGCGGAAGGTTAACCGCAAAAGCCAACGATGTCATGAGGATTTCTGCTACTCTATCTCACTTGGCAACTTGTTCATACCGTGATGCTCTCCAGGAAGTAAATAATGGATTGTTCTGACTGATATCTATATGTATATAACGTTGTTATTATTGGCCATTTCCACATCAGAAAGATGTATTAAACATGTTTTTAATATGTCATGGCTCCTAAATGGGACCCTGACAGGAGTTGAAATGAACTCTGACCTTAGAGAAGATTTTCCCCACTCTGTGTTGAAAGACATTACAGCCAAAGGGGGTCGGCTGCAGCTGTGGGTGTGCATGTGCATACGCTTGAGTATGATTCTCTTAACTCTTTTTTTTTCCCCATATCAAGCTGTATAAAGGAGTTTCTAAATAGGGTCGCTAAATGACCCTGAATGTACAAGAGCTATTATGCGGACAGAGTGAGGCTCACGGGTCACAAAAGCGATCCATGGCTTCAGGCCATAGTTTACCTCCTTGCCAACTCTACCTCGAACCTCTAACCTCCCGCTGAAATTGGCTCATGATTGATTGATAATTATGATAATTTGTTTGAAATGATTATCTGGATATTATAATCACTGCCACCCCGGTGTGCCATGGGAGCAAGTCATTTTTCATAATACTGAACATCACAAATGCCCCACGGTTACAGGGATACATAGCCGTGTGCGTGCGTGCGTGCGTGCATGCGTGTGTGTGTGTGCGTGCATGTGTTCGATGAATCGTGTTGTATACGCTTCTTCCAGCTGAAGTTTACTTTTACAAATGTGCTTTTCCATAGTTTGCTTATTTCAAACAGGGTCAAAAAATGCACTTAATTAAAAAAATGAAACAGAGCAAAAAATAAATAAAAAATGCAGCCGTACAAAGAGCTGTAAGGATCTATAGCAAACATAAAACAATACAAAATAACTGCGTACAACAACAAAAACAATAATAATAATAATAATAAATATCAATAAAATATTCGTTTGTAATTGAAATGTCCTTCGTTCAAAACAAACTTCTTCATCGACCAAACTGTCATCGTCCTTACTGTTATTCGGTCCCTTACTGTTATTCGGTCAGCACGCTGTCGGTGGGCTCAAGGTGTTTGAAGTGGTGGTCAAGTTCCTTCATAGGACAGAGCGAAGAAGAACATTCTTAACATTGGAATTTGATGTACAGCAGCCCCAGAAATATAATTTCTGTACACTCTGTACACTCGAAATCGGCGCTGGTAGTACTTTTGGGATAGAAGGATAAAGTCAGGGAGGGAATATTGATGGAGGTTGATGAGGGAGAAATGAATGGATACATTAGTAGGCTAATATGCATGCTTGTATGAATCATTCAGCCGTTCATTGGGAAATATGGACCGACCAAAAGATGGTGTCATTTGGTTGGTCGGTACAATAGGAATAGGTTAGGTCGGTACTATGGAAATTATTTTTTCTGTGATTAATCATTTACGTCTGACGTGACTAACACAAGGCAATAAACGCTTTCGGTCCACTTAGCAACAGTCTGGAAAGTTGAGGCAACATTGGACAAACACATCCTGTCAAAAGTCAGGCGTCTAAACTAAAAGCACTCCAGCATAATAAAAGTTTCAGCACATTTCTTTGGTAGCATGCTGGCTTGCTGTGCAGTCACACTTTCAGTCTTTTGTGCTTGTTTATTGAGTGTGGCTAAATAAACCACAATGGGGCCAAAGAAAGTGTGGTGAAACTATGTTATTATAGTACTAGCTTTTATTTTGAAGGCAAGTGTTGACAGGATGTGTTCCGCTGTTATTGCCCGAGTTTTGCTGAGCTGACTATGAGGGTTATTGCGTTCGGTTAATAAAAGCTTTTATGATGGAATATGTCTTTGCTGTCTGTTGAAACACAACTTTGGGAAAAATGCTTTGGATGAACTTGCGTAGATTCTGGGAAATGAATGGCCGGTCTTGTTTTGGGGGGGACAAAAAACGAGTGGAAAAACTGGACAAAAGTTTAAGACAAAGACATTTGTTGAAAACCGAATCATATACACTAATCATAATAAGATGCGCGTGGGACTGTTGAAATGAAAGACTGGTTAGAGGTGCGAATTCGCGATGGATAGAGAAAGAAGGTGGAGTGATGGCTGCACGAATAAAAAGATGGACTACACAGAGACGATCCAGTCACTAAGACCCTAAATGTGTCCTGTCATTCCCCAACTCTCAGCTACGAAACGAAAAGAAGGGGGCTATGTCATTTTTTTGTGTGATCTGCGTGGGTGTCGTGGAGGAGAGAGGTGCAGGAATAATATTTGTGGTTTTCACTTTGCCCCAAGATGACTTAATGATGATATGGGTCTCTTTCTTCTGCTGGGCAGGGTTATTTTTAATGGGTTCTGAGTGACATGTTTTTATATGGCTCTATAAGCGGCAGCCCCCAAAACACACATACACACACCGACACACACAGAGACAAATATTCTAAGATTGTGCTCACATGTTCAAAATCCTGCCTGTTGAGGAATGTTTGCTTCGTGGGCAGGATAATCTTTCAAAGCATAAAATTGCCTTCTGACACCGTCTCGATCAGACACAAATGAAGTTGAAACCATCTCGAGGAATGCTCACACCACTCTATGTCCGATGTCATGTTCAGTGTATGTATGTGCAGTCCAAAATAATATACATTAATTAAAAGGGTTTTGATGGTAATCCAGTGCAGAGGAAAATGTGTTCAACATCTGTATTTAACTTTTTAACCTCTGTAAACTCGGCGTTGGCAATCCAAAATACACTGCCTTTGTGTTTCAGCACTTGCTTGTCAGAAATGTCGGTCAAGTTTGCAATAATCACGTCAGACTATTTTAAAAAAAATTTTAATGACTCTGGAGGCACCGCCGAGGTCTGTCGGCCAACATTCCTGATTTTCGGGAGATCTCGTCAAAGTCAGAGTTACTTGAAAGGCATTTTGGGGAGTGGAAGACGAGTTTAGATGGAATGAGAATTCAAACGGTTTTCATGTCTAGCTCGTCTGTGGGAACTTTTACAACGATGGTTACTGTAGAATGCTGTCATTATGCCTCAAAGGCCAGCGTGCGCGTGTGTGAGACAGAGCGAGAGAGTGTGTGCGTGTGTATGTGCACGTGTTTGTTTACTGGGAACTGCTTTCAGCTTCCAATGGTCCTGGTCTGCCTGCCACAGTCTACCCATCTGTTGCCTGATATTGCACTGCCTCCGTGTCCTGTTTATTCCATTTTTCATTCGGTAAAGAAAATGTGAGCTTATGCCTCCTATTGCACCCTTTTTCCTGCCATAATGTCTGCCCCCTCGAGTGTCAAAAAGAGGCTGGGTATAGACTCACAACAAAGGGTCGCGGGGGGTGCTGGAGCCTATCCCAGCTGTCTTCGGGCAGTAGGCGGGGGACACCCTGAACCGGTTGCCAGCCAATCGCAGGGCACACAGAGACGAACAACCATCCGCACTCACACTCACACTCACACCTTGGGACAATTTAGAGGGTTCAATCAGCCTGCCACGCATGTTTTTGGGATGTGGGAGGAAACCGGAATACCCGGAGAAAACCCATGCAGGCCCGGGGAGAACGTGCAAAGTCCACACAGGAAGGCCGAACCTGGAATTGAACCCGGTACCTCTGCATTGTGGGGTCGACGTGCTTACCACTGGCCCGACATGATTCTTAAAAGTATTCTTTTTATTATTGCTGTTTTTGCACACTACCGCACTTGGCTGGCGGCCAATCCAGGATTTATCCCACCGCTCTGCCGTAATCAGATGGCAAAGGCTGTAGATCGGTTACCACCCTATAAGAACGGGCAGTACATGCATACTGCAGATCAGGGCTCACCAACATGGTGCGCTGTGGGCACCAGGAAGACCCCAAGTGACAGATGAGGAGCCACAGGCCTGTTTGAAAACTGGGACATTTTAACACCGTCAGAGATTTATTTTCAAGTGTTGCATGTTGATTTATATGTTTATTTCTTCCCTATCTATTGTGAGCAATGTTGAACATGGTCATTTTCTTCACATAAGGTATAACTGTGAATACTAAAATGTAATTTAATATGATCATTTTATTTTGTGTGTGTGTGTGTGTGTGTGTGTGTGTGTGTGTGTGTGTGTGTGTGTGTGTGTGTGTGTGTGTGTGTGTATCATTGATCGGTTGTTCAAGAAGTAGCTCTCACTTTCAAAAGTTTTATTGACCCCCGCTGTAAAAGGATGGATGGATCTTTTGCATATTGGAGGAAATATGAAAGTCCTGACAGCTCTGTAATTACGGTAAAATACACTCGCCCCCCCTTGTAGTGTGTGTGTGTGTGTGTGTTTGCACTTGTGCACAGAGCTTGCACAGACACGGTGACTTGTCGCTGGAAAAAAGTCCAATTTAAACATTGTAAAGTGCTAAACTATTTCCTTCTCAATTCTCACGAGAACACATTTCACTGAAGCTTTATGAATATTGTATGTTTTTGAAATACAGTACCACTGGACTTTGTCAGTGTAGGTGGACACACACACACACACACACACACACTCACACACACACACACACTCACACAGACACCCACACACACACGCACGCACACACACACACACACACACACACACACACTGTCTTGTCTATCAAGGCAGCGGCGAGTCCATTAAAGCAGACAGAGTGAATACAGAAGGCAGGCCTCGGAAGCGCTTTGGTGGTATAACTTGATGACCCACGAGGTGTTGCCGTGGAGACCAGGAGGCCGCGTGAAGGCGGAGAATAGAGAGTTGTGTGGTCGTCCTTGTCAAAAATATTTCTACGTCAGACAAGGGAGATAAAAGTACATTTCAAGTCAAAAAGTACCAAGGCCACCGAGAAGTCCTCAGAGTTGCATGTTAAGGAATAAATACCTCGGCAAAGAAAGTGAGCGAGGGATAGAAACCTGCAGAGGAAAAGAGACAGCCGGAGAATAAAGTGGTGGGGGGGGGGGGGGGGGGGGGGGGGGTTGATGGGGAGGAATGCCAGAATGCCCAAGAGAGGCAAGAACTGGCAGACCAGTTTACAGACACGGTCTGTCTGGGATGAGAGACAGCCAGGGTGGCCCAGCCAACACAAGGTCATGTGAAAAAAAAGTCACCCTTTCTCCACCCACCTACTTATCCATCCATCAAAATCCATCCAAACTGATACATACACATTTTAGCTGCCAGAAGTATACAACATTTGCACCCACAGAAAAAAAAAAGCAAAGGTAGACGGATGGAAGTGGAGTATAAGACACAGCAAGTCTGGCCCTAACAGCTCTTCGGGGAGCTTTTAGCCACAGAGTGCGAAGTGAAGCATAACGTGTGTTGAGGCCGCTTGTGCTCTGAACACGCAAGAGAGTTCGCACAGCCGCACGCACGGGCACAAAAAGGCCCAAAATGTAAAATACGTGGAGATTGCATGCGATTGATGAAATACGCACTGGTGGGTGTATCGTAACACGTCATCACAATCTGCACACGTGAGGTCAATTTGTCCCCGAAAATTGTGAACAGCATCACGGCAACCTGATTGGACACCAGTTTCTCGATGCTGTGACTTTTTGGCTCCTCTGGCATAAAAGAATGCCAATATTTTGGGGGGCGTGACTTTAGGATGAGGATTCGTTGAGAAATGGTGAAGCTCCAGCAAGGAAAAAGTGAGGGGCAAAACAAAAATGATTAAAATGATCATGGATTTGTGTTTATACTCATGACATGGTGTGCCATTTGAAGCTTTTTTTGTAGCTTTTTTGGGGGGGGGGGGGGAAAAAAAAAAAACTCCTGCCTCTTTCCTTGTTCTCCGGCGGCCACCCCCCTCCCATCCATTCCGCCCATCGCCACCGAACTCTCGACTCTCTGCCTAAGTCTTAATCTTCATTACAGGGCATTAGTCCACTGGGGAGGCCCTGTCTCGTCTCCCCGCAGCGCAGCCTGGCACTATCCCGCAAAGGGACGTCCCGCCACGGCATTGCACAGACGCCCTGCCAGCCATCCTGACCCCCCCGCCCCCTCTCCACCCACGCCTTCCCTCCCACCACCTTCACCTTGCTCGGCCCTTTGCTCAAATGAACTGTTAAATAAACGGCTGGCCCTAATCCACATGAAAGAGGAGTGGGGTGGTGAAGGGAGCGGAGGACGGGGGGGGTGCTTAGGTGGCGAGGCTGGAAGGGAGAAACAATAGCGGCGGCCCCGGACGCCTCCATTTTAAAGCAACCATCAATCTTGCTCACCAGGAGACGTCACTTTCTTTCTTTTTATGGCAGAGACGTGATCATTAATGACTACATCTGCGGGAAATAAATGAGACCGATAGTAATTTGAAGCATGTGACCTCAGCATCCACTCATAGAAGGGAATGCTGGCATGTTTGTCAGTCTTCTTGCAAAAAAAAAAAAAAAAAAAAAAAATCTTGATATAGATCCTGCACATGTTTGTCCTGTCAGAGGTCTCGTTGGAAATCACAAATTGAACCCAAAGACAATTAATTTGAAGTCGTTCGCTCTTTTAGGGTGAAAAACACAGTTCTCCCCCCCCCATCGTTCGCTCTTTTAGGGTGAAAAACACAGTTCTCCTCCCTCGCGGTGAACACCAAATTTGGTTTCCTACCCCAAAGTGCCTCGAGAGGACTTGCCGCCTCCACTCGTGTTAGCCAACACGCGACACACGCGCACGCGCAAACAGGGAATCATCTTTCCCTGAACGAACAAGGACAGTTGACTGGCTTCCAATTGGGTAATTAAAAAAGAACGACTAATTGAGTAAACAAGCATGGAGGCCGCCACCCCTAATTACGTGATTAGAGGAAGAGCACTCTCAGCCCCGCTCGGCGCTAATTAACACATACGCGACAGCAAGGAGCGACGCCGGCGACGACACGAGAATTATCTGTTGGAGAAACAATGATTAGGCCGAGTGGGAGATCTCCCAGGAGAGGTGGGAAAATGACACCGAATCTCTTTTTTCACTGTAGCAAATTTTATCTCAGATGTAAACACACGCGCACGCATGCACACACACACACACACATACACACACACACACACGTGCACTCACAAAGTATGTGTCCTCGTGCTAAAATTCACGCTGGATAATCCTTTTATTCACTTAGTTGCATTGAAAGTGACCGTAACAGTCCGCTGCGGTTCCCGGAGCGCGAGCCGTGTTGGGTCCATTCAAGCCCTCGTAGAGAGAAGAGCTGACGCAACTCTGTTTTATTTTCCCGCCGTGCAGACGATCGACTCAGGTGATGGACTCTCAGAGGGAAAATTCAATAGGCAAATGTAATGATGCAGTCAAATCTTTGTTTGCATTTACATATTTTGTTTGTGCTTCTTCACTCTGCCACATTAACGCCAAAAGTCATTTCGCTTTCCACGTGCCACAGGGATAGACTTGATATCAGGGATCGAAGCGTACTCTAATCTCAGCTGTGACATTTCAGATGGAGAAGCTCATATTTTCACAAAGAGTTTTTCCCTCGGGAGTATGATCCACAACATTAACCAGGAAGTCTACGTGATTATCCCCCCACCCCAATTCTCTTTTGGGAATATTCTCATGTGTGTGTGTGTGTGTGTGCGTGTGTGTGTGTGTGTGTGCGTGTGTGTGTGTGTGTGTGCGTGTGTGTGTGTGTGTGTGTGTGTGTGTGACGTGATTTATTCTAATATAAACTCATATCTCGTCAAATATTTAGTTAGATATTAATGGCTTTGCTCACTGAAAAAGATCAGTCAGCAATTTACCCTGGGAAACAAAATTGAATGCCACTCAGCAGAGCCTGCATTTTAACATATGCATTATTCACTGCGAAATTAGGATTTGTTGTGTTTTGTTTTGAATAATGCAGTCTTTCGGTAAAATGGGAGACTAATTAGAGAACACAGAGGAAGAATATATAAATATAACAAAAAATAAATCACACACTGAACTGCAGGATCCACACCAAAATATGTCCATGGCCCACCTTGAGTACCCCTGATGACAAATACCGTCGTAGAAAATGACTTTAGAAGTTAAATATAAATTCACCAAAAAAAAAAAAAAAAATCACATATTTTGACACACATTTATGAAGCTTTATTTTTCCAGAGTGTACTGGATTTTCACAGCTGAGCACAAAAGCAGATTAGCCAGTCTTAAAGTAAAAAAAAAAAAAAAAAAAAAAAAAAATGCATTAGTTGAGTACCACACCGGGGGATTAAAATCTAATTATTTTCTGCCGTGGAAAGAAATGTTTTTCCATGTTAGGTCAGGATAACTGCATGGTGTTATCTGTATCCAACAATGCTGCCCTTTTCCCCCCCGCCCCTTGTGCACCATTGTGTGGTTGATTTAAGATCCCCAGCTAATGGGCATACCTGCCTGACAAACATGACTTCTTAGCAGGTGACTGCTGTCAAGTATGTCTAAAATAACAGGTAAATGAATTAGCAATAAAATGGACTTAGGGGTAACAGGTAGGGGTGCCCATTATTGCCGCTCATAATCACTAAAGAGACGCCATTCACTTGCCTTAAGAAGGCAGCATTTTTCACCACTTGCTGGCTACGGACCCCCTCAGCGCCAAAACACACTTCTAATGGAAGGCTCTCTGCTTGAGTCCCGAGCCTTTCTTTCACTCTTTTCTTCCCCCCCCCCACCACCTTCCCTCCCACTCCCCCCACCCTTTTCTCTCCCATAAGATTATCAGTTTTGATTACCGCCGGCAACAGGCTCTTAGCAGCGGTCGGAAGCGCGTCTCACGCAACCTGAAAGGCCCTCAGCAGGTCGCAAGAAGCTTTTGAAATTATGGGGCTCGGTTCAGAGGGAAAAGTGCTCCGCGCACCGCTTCGGGGGCCATTTAATCAACTGCTGACTTTTGATAGTCAAATAATGGCTAATTACAGTCGCACCTGCCCACAGGGTCAAAGAGTGGAACTGACTTAATGGGGAGCGTAGAAGCAGAGACAAGAAAATGACAGATTTACTTTTTTTTGTTGGGGGGGGGTGATCTTTATGTCTTGTGGATCGGTTGGAATAAATACGCAGGGCTGCTCGTAAGTGCTTCAACCACCGAGCGTAATAACTGTTTTCACATCCCCTGTGTGACTGACAAGGATGGTGGGCTCCGTCAAGCAGAACTGACTTTGATTGATCCTTTTGTAGTTAGACGGTATACCTGGATACACTGCATATGCTCATTATTGTTCCTTTTTTAATTATAACATGATCTTCGTTGCCGCAACATTGCTTTTACAATGGCGGATTTTTGAGACAAACTAGGGTCCGCTGACCCCCCCCTCCACACCCCCACCCCACCCCCCGGGGGTCTATGAGCCACAGCTTTGGGGATTTGTTTATTATGTTGTGTCATTTTAAAAAAGTGCAGACCTTCATGTGGGGACTGGGGAGCCAATAAAACACCCGCGCTGACTTTAAAAATAATTATTTTAAAAGTTGACTTCAACAAATGACGGAGACCCAAGTATTAATCATGCTTATATGATCCAAAAAAAAAAAAAAAGATCATTCATAGTACATTCAAATGGAAGACATTTTTTCCGCCATTACTTTTAGTGCACCCCTGAAGGAGAATGTCTGCTTTAACACAGCTGCTCTAGACATTTGAATGTGATTTATTGACCTACTTGGCCGCAAATTGAGTTTAACAACCACAAACAACAATTTGGTCGCATGCACTTGAACCCCATTGCCACACTGTCAAAAGATAATTTAGAAGACGAGTAAAAGATGACACATGGGGTCCTCTTATCATGCCGAGTTCAAGTCGAAAAGAAAGTCTAAACAGAAATGGACTCGCTGGGGTCTGTGCATGACAGTGGGAGCCGGTAAACTGCAAGATCTCCCCTTGCAGATGATGGATTCGGCCGTGCATGTGACATGGGCAATTGAAGACCGCCTGGCACCCCTGGCCATGTGTTCAAGTGTGACCCCACGTGCCCCCCTCAGTCGTGACACGGGTGTTATTAAAATATTATTCAGATGATAATGATTATAATTCATTCAATGAATTGATGTATACAGTCATTCAGAGGGATTGTCCCACACACTGAGGTCCACGATATATGTTTGTGGGGTGCCGAATCTGTCTGCCTCCAAAATACACCAAAATTGCGTTCTACTTTTTCAAAATCTGGTCTACATTTTGGAACTAAATTTACAGATGTGCCAGGGGGAAGATGTACGCGAGGCGTAGAGTGTCTTAGGAATTCATAAACACGCTGAACTAGACCATTGTCCCGTGTTTTTACGCCGAGCGCAGACTACTTTCCAGTGGGAGACTTTCCGTCCTGCTGACGGAAGGTCCGTCAATCCGTCATTGTTTCCATGAGTATTTCAGGCCGACCCATATAGGCCTCGTCAGAGACGGCCAATCGATGTCGAAAACAGGGTGTGCGGCACCTGCGTGCGACGTGGTAACCCCTGCTACTTTCTGTTACCAAATCGTCGGATATGTCTGGGGTGAGGAAACTCTCTGAGCCAGAACGCCCAGAGAAGGCCATTTTGACGGCAATCGCACAGTCAACCAAAAACAGTGATCGTTTGTATCCTAAGCAGCACACACAATTTACAAACTTGGAAAACGGATCAAAGCATATTAAAGGAGACCTATTTGTGTCAGTTCAGTGATGTCAGCGCAGGTGGTGTCACTCTTGCGTTGCTGCAAGCCCCTGTTTCACCCTGCCCACGAGTGACAACTTCGTCCCCACTCCCTATGGTTCAGGGACAAAGGCCTATGTAAAGATTCGTCAGCGATTACAAAGCGGCAATGCCGCAGCTCAATTCCTCAAACGTTGTGTACCACTTGAAGATATATGTGTTTGTTCTCCTGTGTGTTTGTGTGTGTGTGTGCGTGTGAGAGCGTGGCCCCTGTGAGATATTAACAGCCTTGTGGCTGTGTCAGCACCGCCACGCTACGTTTTTAGTCTTTCATGTTCCATTTATTTGACCCCTGCCCCTCAAACACGCAGCAGCTTCATTTTATACACAACTCGCCACACGCACACACACACACACACACACACACACACACACACACACACACACACACACACACACACACGCGAGCTTGTACACGCACAGATACACACTCATCACAGCACTACAAACACACCCACACACCTCTTGGTGTACAACAGAGCAATCAATTGCTTTCTGTGACCCTCTCCCTCTTTGCGCTATCACAAACCATATTTGCCCCATCCAATCAGTTTGATTAATCATGCACCAGGCTGCAGCTTTGCAATCAGATGACCAGAGCATCCCACCCCCTACCCCGTTTTTTGCACACACACACACACACACACACACACACGCGCACACACACACACACACACACACACACACACA
>NW_017805839.1:125239-126759 GCF_001891065.2 Hippocampus comes | reverse complement strand
CACACACACACACACACACACACACACAACACGCTAGTGGTTGTGGCTGGCTATTTCCCAATAGACATCCTCTGTGTGACAGCACCATAAACTGCCCATTTATCAAAGTGTCCCCCATCTAAACACACACACACACACACACACACACACACACACACACACACACACACACACACACACACACACACACATACACACACACACACACACGCGCACACACACACACACACACACACACACACACACACACACACATACAAATGGATCTCTTAAAATCATTGTTTTCGTGATGGGAAAATAATCCCAACAGTAATGTATTTATTCCCCGTGAATCATCATCAAGAATGTTTTTGAAGTAACATGGTTTGTTACGGTTATGGGATGGATCACCCACCTCCAAAATGATTGCGGTGTTGATTTGTGGTGCAAATTTGTTTGAATCCAACAAGACACCAGATGATGTTCTCGGCGTGTATTGGATGTGCAGAGTTTAGGTTCAGCAGTCGGAGTGGGTTTCAAAACAAGCATTCCTCATTTGAGTCCTCATACCGACTGATGGGAATGTACATCGTGGAGTTGCGGCAGTTTATTTCAGTTTAAAGAGGGGGCAGACGTTCATCGAGGAGTATTAGGTCCTTCCCGAAAGAACAAAATGAACCTTTTTAATAAACAGAATGAGAAAAAAAAAGTTCCGATGATGTCATCATATTTCAAACACAACACAAAATGAATGCATTTGTGTTCATGTGAAGATTGTAGAGGATCTTGTCACGTTCCACTATTTTTCATTTTATTTATTCATTTTTTTATTTTTTTTTTCGTTGGGACAGTGCACATTAATCAACACAAATATAAAGAGTGTAAATGCGCCGGATTTAGCATAAATGCACATTTTCAGCCTTAGTCCCAAGGCAGGTTTCTAAAATAGCACAGTGAGACGCATAAAACTTGAAGGCTCCAATGACGGAAATAAAAACCAACTAGGTAAGACATCATGAAAGAAACACTGCAAACGGTTGTTTTCACATATCAACGGTGTAGTCGGCATGAGGAGTTTGGTGTGATTTTGCAAATGGTTGTGTCTGTTCCTGAGAAAGAAAAAAAAAACAGACTGGGTTCATTCAATCATCGCCCAGAAGTGCTTATAACAACTACTTAATTATGTAAGGTGATGCAGTATGGTAGTTCTCCACATAGACACCTCCTTGTTGAAGTTCATATGCGAAAGTTGATATTCACGCGTCACTCATTAGGACAATTTTTTTTCTTTTTTTGAAGGGTGGGGTGTGGGGTGTGGGGGGGGGGGGATATAAGTGGCACGATTGTTTCTTTGATATTGAACGTGTGCTCCTAAAAGCGTATAGCAAAAAAAAGCTTTTTTTTTGTTGTTTGTTGCCCTTCAGGAGTGGCTGAATAATTTTGGTGGGCTTCCTGCAGAGCCGCTGCCATTCTTCATGGCGCAGCAGTCAATAGTAATAATGGAAGACAAACTGTATTCATAGATGTGTGATGGGGGGGGG
>NW_017805839.1:110417-123964 GCF_001891065.2 Hippocampus comes | reverse complement strand
GGGGGAGGAATAGCAGGCGGCGCATATCTTGCTTTCAACCTGCTGTATCAGTGGAAGATTTAAAAGCCTTGTTTTTTTTTTTTTTTTTTTTTTACCTTCTCATGATTTACTTGTTTTTTTTGTGCGTCTCCTCCACACTTTCTTTTGTACGTCTTACCTCCCCTTTCTCACCATCAATCTTTCAGACCGGCTCTTACAAACACATCCCTGCCTTTCCTGGCTTTGAAACAATCGCGACAAGTTCTTATTTGTATGGGAATGAGTTAGTGGAGCACTTGAAGATTTGAGCGCGCAGTTGGATAGGGTGAGAAACAAGTAAGTGCGTATGAGGCGGCGTACACAGATTGTGCAAACGTAGCAAAATTGTGGCCATTCGCTGCACACAGCTGAAATCTTTCCTCACGTGCTAATGGCTTCTGTGCTGGGGCTGCCGGCAGCTCATTGAAGCCTTTTTTTATTACTGGCCTATGTTCCAGAGGGCACCCGGTGTCAGTAATCAGGATATGGGGGTTATCCTGGCTGACCCACGTATCGAGCCTTCTCGTGAGGCCCTGTTCTCCGAGTTAAAAGCATCGACTTTTGCCAGGAAGGCAAGGCAACGTGGCTTTTACGTAACCTTTCTCACAACCGAGCAAAGCCGGTATCAGCTACAGATGTTAGCGGCGGCGGCCGCGGTTGGGGGTGGTAGTACGTTGAAAATGCAAAATGGAGAATAAAGAGTCACCAATTCATAATTTGACGTGAGCGGAGCATGCGCCAAACCGGAGCAGCATGTGAGGATGAGGACGAGGAAAAGTTTGTTGTTGTTTTTTTTTAATCTTAAATTGGCGTACTTTAACCAGAATCCGGCGAGGCATTGTTAGCCAAAGGTAAAATCCGACACCAAGTTGCCGTGACTTCTTTTTGGTTGTTTTGTTCTTCTTCTTCTTCCTCTTCTTTTGAAAAAGTGAATTCCGCCGGAAGGATGGAAGGTGACATCTCCTGCTACGACGCGTACCAAATAGTCTTGTCCCAAACTTCATTCTATTTTTATTTCACATGAGCATGATAGCAGCCCGATTCGTCAGATCAGCGTAAATAACGTCTGCCTTCTGCCAGTTGCTGCCACGTAATGAAATCCATTATGTCTCCACAGAATGAAGCCATAGCGAAAACCCAACTACTGTATTTAAGACAAAAATCGTCTTTTAATTATACCCCCTCCCAAAAAAAATAATTGCGAACTGGGAAGCTTGACATGAACAAAGTATAACACACACACGCCTCTCTCACATTCAAATGTCTTCACACGTTTGTGGATCATCTGAATTGAGAGTTTTCCTAAATGTCCATCAGGCCAAAAAAAAAAAAAAAAGTCTTTAACAGCTGCCAAGGGAGACTGCTGATTGTTTTTCCAACGGAATTAGCTTGACCTGACCCTCTTGAGCCCGAGCCATCTTTTGAATGACTGATACTTTATTTGTTTTGTCCCTACAACAACAGAGCTCTCGGGAACGCCGTAAGCGCCCGTTTACCCCCCCGGCATTGTCACAAACAACTAGACTCACTTTTCCTCTCCTTGTCTCTGTGGCATGGAAGGAAAAAAAAAAAAAAGAGCTCCATGGTTTCGACACAATCACAGGAGGCAACGGCGAGGTATGTGCGAGGCTGTGATAACACACAGCGATGGGAGACAGATATGGGAAGGGCAGCGGTGGTCACGCACTCAAACACACACACACACACACACACATCGATCTCAGCACTTTGGCACTTTGAGGGCGCAAAGCGGAGACAGGAAACTTCACGCTGAGGTTAGTGCTGAAACAGATGACTCAACTGCGATATTTTGGCATCATTGTTTAAATATAAGCAATTGCAAGACAGACATTGGACTGCTACGCAACTTTCTCTTTTGTTCTGTGTACTTGTGTGTGCTTGTGTGTTGACTGAGGGGGGGGATTCGTGTCCCAGCAGTGTGCAGGCGCCCCCTATTGCTTGTCACTTCACTTTGGACCAAGCATGGCAAGCGTGAGTAAAAAAAAAAAAAACTAAAATCACACACAAACCAAAAGGTCCATAATTACATGTCGTACAGTGTTGGAATGAGTCTGATCATAAGTGGATCATTTATTCTCGAGGTAAACCAAATCCCGACTAGAGTGAAGCAAGTGTGTTTGGCTGTCGTGATCTCATTACAGCTCCCACCTTTGTTCTCCAGCACGCACGCACACACATACATACTCTCTCGTGCACACACACTTCTCACCCATCTGACCCTTGTTTCAAATTCATTAACAAGACTGCAAACCTGCAGACACAGCAATCACCTCAAGCAAAATAAATCCCAGCACCGGAGGGAAAGATCAAAGCTGCGTGTGCATGCGTAATACTGGTTTCATATATGTGTGTGTGTGTGTGTGTGCGCGTGTGTATGCGCGCGTGCATGCATGCACGTAAATTATAGGAGTGTCATGTCGTCAACAGCAGAGCGGAGAGAGGAATCTGTTTGGACAACTGCTGAATGTTTTGGTTCTCCCACAGCGCCTTGGAAAGCCACGCAGCCACTGTATCTTTTACAAATTAGCCTGTGTCGTCTACCGGCCACTTTGTCTTATCCCTAGCCTAAGCCCTGACTACCCATTGCAGGACTATTATGGGTGGGTGCAATTAGGGTAGGTGGGGTTTATAAACAGAGAAGAGCCATAGTGGATTATTGTGCCCTCGCTTGAGGTTCAAGATCAACAAACGTTAAAAGGTCCAACCCTTGATTGCTTCTTTTATTAATGACATTTTCAACCGGGGAAACCGCTCCTCCTTGATTAATGAATTCTTATACAAATACATTGGAACATTGGTTCACAAACGTACTTTGTCCCAAGTCTCTCTTTCTGAACCAAAGCGACGTTTCCCCTTGAAATGAATGGAAGTAGAATCAATCCGTTCCAGCTTCATGCAGAATCAAATCACTGTAGACAATCCACGCCACAGCTTTGGCAGGAGTGGCCAGATTACCGAATTGTTTTTCAATTCATACTCAATACCCCATTCATAATTGCCCTGTGATTGGTAGGTGGCAATTCTTAGCTGTAGTCCACCTTCTATACAAGGTCAGCAAAAATAGGCTCCAGTTTCTGTTGTAGCCGTGAACCGTTTATCTAGTTTATCACAGACTGCCTAAAATGCTCAAGCAAAACACTTTGTTTTTGGTTCGTGGATATGCTGATCAAGTTTGTGTGATACTCATACATATTGTGTTGGCGTATATCCTAGCGTCGTGGGTGTAAGCCCCGATACAAGCCACAATGTGAACGTTTGGAGTGAGTTTCTGAGAGTTCAGTTTGCTTCCAGAGGACTGCTGAGATGTTGATCAAAAACACCTACTGCTCTGCTCTGTGACTTTCGTCCTTTCAGAGTGAACACCCCCCCCCCAGCCCTCCGAAAAAAGGCAAAACGCCTTTGCAGAGTTAATCTCTTGATGCTGTCTGAAATGAGGTTCACCAAGGTGGCCTCTTCTTACTCATCTTTATTTACTTGAGCGAGAGGCTTGTTTGATATTAGAGGCTGATGGTTCACCTAATTGTTAGTTGAAATCCAAAATGTCCAACTTGTGTGAGCATCCTCACTTCAGAATACCACTATACTGATTGTGTCAAGTAAAGTTAACTGACGTCTGCTGACATAACTGAAAACGCCGTTCCAATAAAGGTCTAAAACGAAGAGAAAAAAAAAACGATTTAGCTACAATCAAAAGCGGATGAAACGTTGACATTTTCCTGAACATATGGCATAGACACTTGACGCTCCAGGTTGTGTGAAGTTTTCCATCTACCGTTGGCTGTAAATGTCCATCTGCGTCTGGTTAGCAGAACTGCTACAGTTAGGATCTATGCTGAGAGAAGGTCAAAGCTAGTCATGTGACGGCTGTAACGTTACAACGTCGAGGCATCCGCACGAGTCAAAAATCGTGTTTTGATGGCACGATAACGATAAAGTGAGTTTTCAAAGTGGTGGGTATTTGGCAACCTTTCATTTTGTCAGCCTGTATAAAACAACATCATGGCGTGCACCTCATTTTCCCTTTTCCAGTTTTTTTTTTTTTTCTTTTCACGAGTGTGTCCTCTTTTTTTGAGCTGGAGGCATGTCATAGAATATTAGGTGGTCCAGCTATGAGGAGGAAATCCTTTGGGCTGACTTGAGTCGTAGCTTCACAGTTTAGCCATTGTTCACAGTCTCAGACACCCAACACAGCCCCCCCATCAAAAAAAAAAAAAAAAAGACTGAAAAAAAATGACCGGGCTCAAGTTCATGCCACAGTGGGAGTAAGTGAAGACACAGGAAGATGAACTGAACAGGCAACACCTCTGTCATCACAAATACATTTAGCATGATACATTGTTGCAATGACACACTGCTGACGTCCTTTGCGGCCCACGCTTGGCCATTCCTCAAGACTTATCAGTTTGCAGGGGAGGGCAAGAACCTGAGAAAGTTTATCTTCTAAATATCACCAGCAGCTTTTGTATCATAAGGACGCGTGAAACATGGGTACTTGTCTCCCGCAAAGGGAGGTGGCGTGCCGCCAAACATGCAAATTATATAATGTCATCTCCGGCTGCAGATGCCTACACATCGCAGACCTCGACCAAACGATCCACTTGGACCAGCAATACTCTTTGGTGGCACTTCCTCAAAGTGAATAAAAGTGTTAAAGAAGTTCCCGGATGCTTACTTTTTACCTGGCTCCGTAACAAAATGTAATCGAGACTTCCAGCGGCAGAGCGTGTGTTTCCATCGCCTTGGCTGAGCCAAATATTTGCGCCTCCAAATTTTCCCCTGGTTGGATGTCACGTGCGCCAAATGAATCACTGGCAGACCATTCATTGTTGACATAATTTGTGCTTTTGTCGATATTTAGCCAAATGCTAAAGGCGCAGCACAAATTGATGCGCCGTTCATATGGCGGTTCAAAATTGAGCTGGTGTCACTCGGTTATTTCAGTTTCAACACAAGCTCGTAATGCAGATTGAATAACGCTGACTTGCTGTTATTTTGGTTTCGTCCAAGTTTTCGGAGCAAGGGTTGATTTTCACGTGCGGTGTTGCTATGGTGCTTTCGACATGCACTTTTTGTCTTTTGAAGTGACACAAAGTTCCCACCACACAGTTGCAATTTTTTTCAACACCTAACCGCTCTGCCTTAGCAGCTGTGAGTCAAGCAACGTCAACGCGCAGGTAAAATTTGAAATTTGAATTTTTTTTATAAGATTATAACCACTAGTAGCATTTTTTTCTCCCCAATTGTCATGAATTTGGATTTTGGACTTCAATGTTTTTTCAGTGGTAGACGGATGCTTGTGAGCGTTCCCCTAATTGTGAGCGGCAGAGAAGCGGAAGGGGAAATCTGGTCAGTCTATATTCATTCCCTTCATTTTACAGGATCCTGATGAGTGGTTGTCAGCTCTTTGCCAACAACACACAGACCATGTGCTGCTGCTTGTTATCAAGGGCACCGAGAGAATAGTTGCGGTGACTGCTAAAATCCACCCGGAACTGTTATTAAATCTTAAGAGGTATGAACTCAGATGTAGGTGGGTTTTTTTTTTTCTCAACCCAAATAGAATATTGCCTCCATTGCCTCTTTTCTGTCATAATGTCACAAAGCAAAACCACTGATTGCACCCACTTCTGGAGAACCACGTTGCCTCGATCAATCAGGGCAGAGGCAAAATGCAACAAGCGTATTTCCAAGAGTGAAATGTTGGAAAAAAGCTGAAACATTTCAAGCAAAGGGGTTTAGTGGGTCACGAAGTGACCAGCTAACATGGCCCCTTTTTTCAAACATTTGCTGAGCTACAAAATGCACACGTATGCACACCCAAGGGGGAATGTTCTCTCGCGGTGGTGCTAGTAATTGAATCAAGCCAGAATCGAACACGACGCCCCCCCTCCCTTTTCCGATCCTCCCTTTGCCTGCCAGCTCGCCCACCCTCGCCTCGGCTTTAAAAAAAGGTAAGCTTTGTGGTTAATGGGAAGCAGATGTGGAGTGAGGCCTGCGTGGTAAAGGTGCAGAGTCAGAGCCCCCACATGCACCCCTGGCCACGAATATATCTTCATTGCCCAGAATATGGGTGTCCCCTTACATCTGCTCTCGCATGTCAAATCACACTCATCCGTGTGTGTGTGTGTGTGTGTGTGTGTGTGTGTGTGTGTGTGTGTGTGTGTGTGTGTGTGTGTGTGTGTGTGTGTGTGTGCGCGCGCGCGCAAAGTAGTGCAGCAAGGTGAACAGTAATGTGCGCGTGCGTGTTCATGCGTGGACCCCTGGGATGTGACTGACACGCATCCCTATCACCAGGTCCTGACAGCTCCACACGTCTGGCTCCAATGTTCCCCCCGCCCACACCCATCACCCCCCCATCCCCTCCGACCCCCCTACTGTTTCTTCGGAAACATCATCCCGTACAACCACACGCCTCGTAATGACACTCGTTAGCGTGTGTGTTTGTCGGGGTGTGTGTCTGTGTGCGGGTTTCAGCAGAAAGATTGCGTTTCAACGTGACTCTTTGACTCCCGACACTGAAACCGGTAATCAAAGTACCTGATCGCGTTGAAATATACCGCCTACTTATGTTGAATTATTTTATTTATTTTTTTTCCAAAAATGCAAAGAAAGTAAACTTTTTTTTTTTTTAAATAGCACTCGGGGGGGTAAATATGCAAATAAAAAGCCCGGCAATATTCTTCCCCAAAAGCTCATTTAATTACCATGTCACACTGATGTTGCAAAAACAAACCTTTAAATATTGATTCATTCAATGCTAAAAAAACAAAAAAAAAAGCCACTGCTGTTTACCACAAACTCGATCCAGTTCAAGCTCTGTCCTCAGCAGCAGCAGCAGCACTTTGTCCTAATTATGCTTTTTTACCAGGCCTTTTCTATTTCGGTCCATTATACGACACACATGTAATTATGGTCTACAGCACTATATGTTAGCCCTAAATCTGGCTTGTCACTCGAAAACCTCGGGATCACTTTCCAAGGCTTGACATAGCCGTAATGCTGTCCAGCTGTTGTTCGAAACATATGGAAGCCGGACACACATTTCATGCCGACACTGCACGCTCATCTTGTGTGTGCAATTTTTTTTATTGTATTTTTTTGACATTATTTGATTCATGTTTCATTCCATAAGTCGCTTGAATCGCTTTGAAATGATGCAAAATGTAGGCATGATGTTACAGGATCAACAGCACGTGTGATGGTATTTGACCACATAGAGAAAGGCAAACCACATTTTTTTGCAATAGCAGACATGAAATTGACACTTAATGAACTTGTTTATGTTGAGAATGTTTCAAAACGGGGTTGTTTTGGTGATTTTTCAGTCTTCCAACCTTGAAAAAGCAAAACTAAACGAAACGTGAATCAAGTTGACGAATGTGAAAAAACTTCATTTGTTGCAGTCGCTCAATGAAAAAAAAGTGAGAGTCACTCATGAATTTGGTCATCATTTCGATGATGGCAAAGCGAACGCTGAAAAAAAAACAACAATTCACCATTTCAAGAAATGGGAATATCACTCAAGAATCAATCAAATGATTTTTATAAAAGTCACCGACCGACTGAAATAGATTTTCTCTCTTGTAGTGTATGTGTCACTTTTTAAACCCAAACGACGAAACAAATGAACATTTTTCATGCATTTATTGAGATGCGCTTGGAGTGTGCAATCTGACAGGCACAATTGTTTGCATTAAAACGTGCCTCACATTTGCCCCTCCCACCAACCAACCTTTGTCACTTTACATCCATGCGTTGAGGTCGACACACCGTGAACCAGCCAGGACACCCGGTATAGCTTGTCCTTTATCGCTCTCTTCTACCTCGGAGCGTTTGACGAGCCGCGGGCGAAAGCGGTGAAAAAGGCGCAAATAGCCTGTCAATATCGTCAAATGGAGAAATGCTTTCACTGCAATATTTTCAGTTTCAAAAAGGTCCCGAACGACTTGCCATCCCTCGATGGAGAGCACATCCATTTTGTAGTCTGCATAACAAAACCCAGCAAGTCTACGTTTGCCTATCTTTGTCCTCTCACAATGAAGTTATTTAAAAAGTACCAATTCCAAATGACACAAACGCGTCCCTTTGTGATCAGGAAATCAGCAGATGAAGAGAAATGGGAAATACAAACAGTGGAAGAAACGCAAAGAAAGATTTCACTCAAGCGCCATCGAGAGAGAAATGGGGAGACACGCGAAGCGAAATGAGAGAAATGAGTGCGAGGTAGCATCGAGGAAGGAAGCAGACGAGGATATGCAGAGGCAGCGCAAGAGGAGACGTCCCGAGAGAGACGAGGGCAGGGCGGGTTAGCAAGTGAGCGGCCTATTGACAGACACACGGAACCGCAGATGAGTGAGGAAATCCCTTCTGTGCGCACACTCCGTAAAAAACACCCAGCTGCACTCTTGTTTGTGTGCACGTGCGTATGAGTGAATTGAGGGGTGTATTCGGTTCAGATTGTGGATTCTACCCTTAGGACCCTGTGTCCATACTGAGTCATCCAAAAGGATTTTACAGACATTTTGCAACAAACACACGCACGCACGCATGCAATAACAGGAATAACAATTCTCAAGTCGTTTGGCCCCTTCGTCTGCAGATGGCTTGTGGCTGCTCTGTTCATTTGGAAATGGGTTTAAAAGTCGAATGCGGCTCCTCATTGTCACATTTCATGTCACAAATGCACACATACAAACACATCCTCAAATGATATATCCCATTCACGACTGCATTTGAGTTGAGGGGCTTCACTTCTACGATAGTGAAGACTTTGCCACCCCGACTTGTTGATTCACAAAAAAACAAAGCGTTAAAAAAAGTACATAAATGGGACATGTCTTCTATATTTCTTACATCCCTTCGTGCTTAATTTTTGGGAGCATAATTGTGCCCTGCTGGCCTGAGAAAATGTACAAACCATACCCCGGAGTCCGATAATTCGAGGTGGGCATCGTCAGCCTGGTGAGTCCATCAGTGAGTCGCCGTCGGCATATCAGGCCGGGCCAGTCCGTCTGAGTCGTTGGTGGCAGCCAAACAGCGTCGAGAAGGGACTGACTGTGACACTACGTCACGAGCAGGTGCAAACAAAAAAAAAAACGATCAGACAAGATTTCTTTGAAGACATGATGACTTCATAACACAGCCAAGTTCTGGCCTCTTTCCTCCGTCCTTCTGCCGGCCAAAATAAAATCAACATGAAGATGAAACATCACCGTACTGCCTTTATATAAAACGCTGAAAGAAGAGGTAGAATGGGGTCGTGACCCACTTCAACCCCGCCAAGCCCTGCCCGACCTCCCCCGAAGATACGTCCCACTTCATTCACCCTAATTACATTCCTCACTGACGGAAAGTTGGCTTGCGACCGCTCCTGCCAAGGCCCAGGTGCCAAAAGCTGCCATGTTGAAACATCAGCAACGAAGGATCCCTCCACTGTTCGAGTGAAGAAGGCAGGTAGATAACTGTCGACGACATATTTAATGAACGCGTGTGGACGACACGCACGCATACGCCCAGGTGCCGGTGCGCGTTGCTACCGTGCGCTGAGTGTCGTGAGCTCATGTGGAGATGACAGCCGGTGATGGATGGTGTTTAGAACAAGCGTGGAAATGGAGGGGAAACCTGCTTGCACAGTCGCCGGCATCTGAAGTCAGCGTGGAGACTCGACCAAAGCTTTGGAGTCAGCATGACTCCGCCGGCATCTGTCAGACGTTCTCTTCATTCTATCATGATGATACCAATACACGTGTAGATCGTATGTACAACATATTATGTGCTTGAGTTTGGATTTTTACAGCCGGGTGTATTTTAGTGTCGATTTGTGTTTGGGAAGAATGTGTCGACAACACCGATTGACATATTTCAAGGACGTTTTAGCTCACATTGACGGCGTTGACCTGATCTGTTGGTGAGGTTAAAATTGCAGCTGTCCAATTTATACTTTTTTTTTTTTTTTTTTTTAAACCCAAGTTTGCACAAAGAGGTTTCGAGTCCCATCTGAGGATATCCACATGCTGCCATGACGCATCTCCAAATTGGAAAAAAAATAAATAAATGGAATTGCGTCAATTAGAACCTTGTATGTGTATTCATCCTTCAGCGCCGTCTAATGAAAATCAAAATGTCTGACACGTCTGTCATTTACACGGCCACTCGTGTGGATCGGTCAGTACAGAGCGCAACAAAATCCAATCGGATAACTTGGAAAAGAAAACGCCGACAGTTGAGCGTCAGTATCTGGCATCTCACACCATTCCCCGTTGCTCTGATGTCATATTATTTACGTTGTTACGACCATTTGTAGCGCCACACTTCACGGTGACCGAGCACTGATTGACCATTTCAAAGCGGACTTTGGAAAAGTGAACCATGCCGCCCGACGGAACCGCGGCTTGGTCAACTATTCGACCTGCCGCGTAAGGAAGAATCTAAAGTCATGAGAAAGTTCCGGTTTCACATCCGAAAAGGTAGCGCAACATCTGCGCATCACAGTGGTTATTACCGAGCTTCCGCTTCATACAGCAGTGTGGGACTGCATTTCATATTCCATAAACGTAATGGTTTCATGTGACTGTGAGCAGATAAATATCGCAGACCTAGCCTGAGGGAGAGAAAAAGGGGAAGAGGAGGGGGGGGGGGGATGATCCATTGTTTTTATATCATATAATACAGCTTTTGTGCTCCCGCAGAGTGCAAGAGGGCTTTTTCTGGGCCCCCTCCACTAAATCCCTCAGCTATCTTTCAAACTGTGATAGTTACGGAAATTAGCGGTGCAGAAATCCATAAGCGTCAATCATCGGGGGGCTTATTAGTGTCTATGTGGGGTTACGGGGGGGGGGGCACGGCCTTTACATAACCCGCACGGATATCCGCAAGGACACGAAAACAGTCATGACGCATCACGCATATTCAAAGGTGGGCTTGCTCACATCCGCGCAGTACGGTGGTACCGCGACTTACGAACGTCTCTTCACACGAAATTTTCAAGTTACGAAACGTCTCAACAGGAAAATATTGCCTCTTGTTACGAAAGAAATTTCAAGATACGAAAGGTAAAAATGCAGTATGGCTTGCTACTCACAGCTCAGAGTTTCCTGAACACAACATCCTTCTCGCTGCTCTCCCATTGGCTATTACCTGGCATCTTCCTGGCATCTCATTGGCTAAGAGGGACCTCTACCGAATGTGTCTATGTGTGTCGATAGATAGTTAGGTGTCAATACAGTGTCGTGGTCATTCCCCCAGGAGGTGTTCCGATGGTTTTACGTAAATGTGAATCACCCAGAAAAAGTGTTTCACCAGTCAGGCGATCGCTCACGATGCTGATGTTTACCTTGGACATTTTCCAAGGATTGTTAAAAGCCGACAAAAGCAAACCTCCTATGATCAGTTCTTTATAAAACGCCAGGCGAAAACCACTTCTGAGGGAGAACATGAACTCAATAGGGCAAAAAAAATGATGAGGATGCAGTTAAAAGTTAAATGACCACTATTTTAATTCTTTATTCTTAGTTTTTTACGTTATGCACAAATTTAATTTATTGTGCAATCATCTAATCGTAACATGTATTGGTTGCATATTTTGATGCATTTTTATGCTTTGGAAAACATTTATGTCTGAATTTTGGGGGGGCTTGGAACGAATTAGGGCATTTACATGGAAAACGCGTCTCTACTTCCAAAATGTTCTCGTGAAGAAATTTCTTCCAGAACCAATTCATTTCGTAAGTCGAGTTGCCACTGTATGCGAAGGGTTCTTTCTACGTAAGACTTACAGCAGTGTCTGCGTTGTGCACGTCATGATCCAAATGATTCAGTGTGAAACAAATAACCATAACTGTCATGAAAAATGAGAAGCCACATTGGTGTTGGCGCAGTTGCGCATTTTCAAACCACGCGGCCAGCGGGATTTCCAATGCGATAGAACTTCCCAATATCCTCTCTCCATCCTGCGTGTTGCTGTTTGCTGGGAATCCGGCGGCCGTGCGGTGCGGTGGCGGATAATAAATGGCGGCAGACATGGACATCGATTTCGGTAATAACACGGAGAGCAGAACAGCAGCGGTGGCAGACGTCAGCCCGAGGTCCATCCATCTATGGAAAAGGACATGCCAGTAATAGGAAAACACCACACACCGTTATGGCCGGAGGCAAAGCACACAGGCAACTTATCACAGCGCTGAACTTTGATGCTTCACCGCATACTGGGGAGGGATCGTATATATAATTCCATTATTTCTTCACAGATGATGAGACACGGGCCGTTTGTGTGTATGTGGCTGTGTAATATATTGGGATATGTTTGACCTTTGTGAACTTGAGGGTATCTTTGACACATCCACACTTTATGCTGACTTGAGGAACGGCGGGTTGCTGTCGTGTTACTTATTGAATGATTTTAATATATCTGTAATAAGCCTCTTTGTATGGCGACCTCGATACATTTTCCCGTGGAAATGAATCAGATTCGATCCAAAACGCAGAGTTACCTCACGTGAGGTATACACATTACATACCGGCCCACTTGACGAGAGGCTCCTGACAACACGCGAACGGATTGCGTTGAACCTTATAAGGTTCCGCTGTATTCTGTTCATTTTGGACGATGTTCAGCTGCCCCATTATTATTATTATTATTTTATTTCAATGGTATTAATAGTGTAATGGTACACTAGCGTAGATTTAGTTCCCTTTTTTTTTCTTTTTTTTTTAAAGACAGTAACAAATGATTTTTTTTCGACTCGATAAATTTGAATAAGCTTTGGTGCAGAAAGAATGGGTCAGCTGTGAAGGTAATTATATGAAAACTTATTTTTAAACTTGATCAGCATATCATTTTTTTAATTGCATCACTCGCACCTCTAAGAGCTTTGACAAAGAGTTTGGCAAGCGGATGTAACCACGGTTGTTTTGGATTGTGAAGTCTTAACAGCTTTTTTTGTGCGGTTGGAGGGTTTTGGTGTGAACAGACTTTGATGTGGACCACAAAGCGCTGATGGTGTGCTGACGGCGTGACCAACCATTGATCAATTTACGTCTTTTTTAAGTGTGTTAAATCATTGACTGAACATGATTTTGGTGGGGTGTAAATCGTGGTACTTTTTCATTCCCTGAAAAGTAGTGATTTTGAAGACGACGACAACATCCGTTCTATTTTGGTTGGCACGTACATATTTGATGTGCTGTAAAATGTTATTGCGGTCGTAATTTCATAAGATCACTGCTCTTCCCTTTTGCTTGGCTTCCTTGATGGGAAAAGCTGCTGGCGAGAATTGTTTCTTTTATTATACTGCCACACAGTGCAGAATTCCAAGTCAGTGCGAATTCCCAGAAAGCCACCAACTGTTAAAATATTCAGTCAATCTTTTTCAATGATGAAATTGTTCTTAATATTTCAGTTTCTGATTTCACATTTTACATATTCACGCTCACGTAATGCACACTTCCTTTACTGAACTCAGAGAGAGAAAAAAAAAGGGGATGGGGAAGCGGTGAATGGGTGGGTGGGT
>NW_017805839.1:82521-110349 GCF_001891065.2 Hippocampus comes | reverse complement strand
TGGGGGGGCAATGGGGTAAAATGTTGAAAATTTTGACTGCCAATAATAATTGGAAGTGAGCCTAAAGAATCTAATCTTGTAGTGGGAACACTTGTAGGACAATGTTTCTGGACATGGGCCTGGAAAACACACACACACACACACACACACACACACACACACACACACACACACACACACACACACACTGTGACCTCCTTAAAAAAAATAAAAAATATAAAAAGGAGAGATGCAAGGCCAGATGCTGCAAGTCATTGGCCATTGCCTTTTCATCTTTGTGTTTCACTGTCTGAATACTCGATGTCTGGCCAGGAACTGCTTCGTTCTCCTTGTTGTCCAAAGCAGGTGCCAGAAGTGATTTGTCAATAACTCTAAGGAGGAAGCCAGTGGTTGGACTCAAAATTCCAACGCCAAGCCTGCCTTGGTTCCACTTGGCTCTTGTTTAAAGGTCCACCACAGAAATGCCAGTCTCTCTCTCTCTCTCTCTCTCTCTCTCTCTCTCTCTCTCTCTCTCTCTCACAAAGTCTCACACACAGCTGTTGGACATCATACTCCAGTATCAATGTTGTATTTTCGCGGTGGCTGTTCTAAAGAGGGAAGAAATAAGCTTTTGCCTGGTGGCGAGAATAAAAGGTTTATCTTTGGCGCGCTCGTATTTTCAGTATGGGGGGGAGCAGGTATGGCAGTCGTTTTTGTGGCTTTAACAAGCGTGGCTGCGAGGGAAGTGACTTTTTTTTTTTTTTTTCCGTCTACATGCGTCGCCTGTGGGAATGTCAAGGAATTTTCTCTCCCGACAAATCTGTGGTTTGCGAGTTATTCCTATTTTTAATACGGTTTCTTACCGGGGCTGGTTTCACAAAGTTTAGAAACAGCCATGTTACTTTCTTTCCATGTGGCCGTTCAATGACGTTTGGGGGGAAAAAAAAAAAAAATCAGAACGGCATCTCTGAAGTCGAATGCCAAAGAGGTTGCAAAATTCTCAGGAAAAAAAAAAAAAGAGCGGTCCAACCATCGTCACACATGACGTCACGTGAGAATACGTTGTACCTCATCAAAACTCACCTCAAGCAGCGTTTTTGAGGGATTAGAAAATCCCAAACAAAGCAAAGGTTGGCTGAGATTGAACACATTGCGGTTGATTGACGCCATGGGCTCCAGGCTGCAAGACCGTAGCCATCCAAGTGACTCTGATTCTGTTCTTTAGCACACCTCATTTGGACAAACGAGGAGGCGGGGCTACTGCTCCCATTTGCAGGGCCCATGTCACATGACCTCGCTTTGCACCAGCCACAAGGGCCTCATTTTGCACCAAATCCAGCCAACCTCCACCAGTTTGCGGAGGCGCGCTTCTTCCCAAGTTCCGAGACTGCAGTCGGAGCGAGCGCCCTCTTGTTCAAGCAGAAGATATTTATTGAATTAGCCTTCGCTGTGTTTTTCCAAGCAAAAGGGTCGAGTAGCATAGCAATAGAGAAAGGTTGACATTTTTTTCTTCCCGTCTGCTGCGGTGCTCCAAAGTAACCCAGACACTCGTTTGTTTCCCAAGAATGTGGAATTCCACCTCCGTTTCCCATTTTTTTTTTTTTTGCGAGCCGCTACTCGAAACCTCCTCAAACACCTGCCGTTTATTTTCCTCTCATGTTGTTTTCTCAGTTCGTCCGCACGCTCCCTCTCTTGCTCACCTCTGAACCCAGATGATTATTTTCTCCGATATCTCCCGTGACACCTTGTTCCTCCTTTTTTGGGGAGAATCTTGTCAGTGCTTGTATGTTTATCCGAGGGATGGCGGTTTTCAATAAACCCAGCCTCGCGTTCGCACCTCCTCGCACACAAACAGACACGCCGGCCCTGGTAATTAATCCAAACACACAAGCTCTCACGTGTGTTAGGCAGAAGTAACCTGTAGGAAAATAATCGGGTCTGGAGAATGCGCGTTTTAAGCAAAGTGCGAGTTTGCCACCGTGTACTTTGGGTGGGAAAATGGTAGCGAAGTGAGCCGAGGACAAACACGCTATTCTGCAGACCGCAGCGGCCGTAAACTGATAGCGGGCGCGAGTATCCCCTTACCTCACCAAACATGCGCGAGGAATATGCTGGAAGTGGTCAAAAAGAAAGTTCAAAGGTCACCAAAAGGAAAATGGGCAAACAATCCTCAGTATGAGTTTGTTTGGATTTTTTTTTTTTTTTTAATCTGGAATGATATACCACGCTCAGGAAGGGAGGCTCGTCCAGGTGATTTCTGGGTTAAAGGGGCACCAAGATGAGGAAGATCAGACTACACACAAACACACACGCAATCCATGAACACAGACGCAAGTGGAGCAGGGTCGCAGTGGGCGAGCAAGAAAGTTGAGCCAGTGGACCTCACAGATGTTTCCAAGGAGGATCGTCTTCCTCTGGGATGAAATGCTGCTGTTTCTGTCATTTTCAGACAATCTGAATTCTCTTTTCTCCTTCTCTCATCGAGCTGCTGGCTCATCATTATAATTCCACTCAAATGGCTCCTTTAGCAAGTTCCCCTTAAACTGTGATGGTCTTTGGCCATGCCGAATCAAAAGTACTGTACAATATTTTTACTTGCTAGCGCAATATTGCTGGCCACTGCAGAGCGGCTTCAAGAAACTGGCATGCAAAAACACACACCCGAGGTGATTCTCGACATCAGTGCCGCGCAATCGTCGATGGCATCTTTCCCGACAATCGCCTGTCTGCGGCGAACTGTGAAAGTCTTTCGACTTCACTCAGCAGTGTGCGGCGCGTCATCGACCGACCCAGAGCACCGCGCGTCCGAATATGGCTGCGCATGAGCCGGCCGTCGAAAACCAAGTGCAAGTGTTCTGCTTGGATCAGCACATAGGAGCCGAGATTGCACGAAAATGCTGTGCGCCAAGTTTTCTGCCGAAAGAAGAGTGGACGGTGAAAGTAGCCATTCAAAGAGGAAGGGCTGAGATGATTTTCAAATTCAAACAGCATGATCAGACAAAGCATAGGAATTCCGAAGAAGCATTTGGTCAAAATTCAGAGATAAGACACATTCCAGATGCATCCCAGGGGGAAAAAAAATCTTACACTTCCCTAAATCACAGAGGGAAAAACTTGAATATCCCATTTTTTAATAACCTAAATAATGCCCTCCAAAATCTGAGAATCTCCTTCACCTTTATTTATTTCTTTTTGTACCATCCAATTCTTCTTGCGCATGTCCTCCCAACTTTCATAATGTGTAGCTTGCCTCCTTGCTGTGAGTGCTGCCAGGTTCCCTCATCGCATCGTGTTAGCATGCGAGAACTCTGTAAAAGTCTGCATGGATGTTGTTTGTGCGAGGCATGCGCAGCAGGCCGCAAGGTGGGCTTTGCAGGGGAGGATGTGGTGGTCCTATAACTGCATAAGTGAGGAAATGAATTAAGTGGACCGCTGGATGGAAGCAGCGTCTATGTTGGGACTGCTAAGTTTAACACGGAAAACAAACAATATGCACACTGGATGGAAAATGTGGGGATGAAAAATGAGCATGAAAATAATGCATTGCAAATTGGTTTGAAAAAAAATAAAAATACAATATGTCATTCCATTTATTCGCCAACGCTTATCCTGCCCATGGTCATGGGTGACCTTCAGGCACCATTCGTCTTATGATTTTTTTTTTTTTGTTTTTTGGGTTGATCTGTGTTTTACTTGACACATGTCACTGGATTATAATCAGAAGAATCAGAAGATGTTGTCGGGGGGGGGGGGCGCTTTACTGTATTTCAAAACATCGATCCTAAAGAATATAAATAGTCAGGACAATGTAAAAAAAAAAAGAAAAAAGAATCTATGCGGGCGGCCGTGTCAACCAGCACTGGCCCAGAAATCCATCGGCTGTTTGGGAAAATTTACATATTTTTCCCAAAATTCCTGATGGCTCGCTGTTGCATCCACACACACACACACACACACACACACACACACACACACACAGGGACCTCCTGTCCTTCAAAAAAAATAAATTAAGGCTTTACATACTGTATAGCAGTCTGGTCTGCATGGTGCATTTAAGGGGCCAAGTAAATCTGTCATTTCAGCCTTTGAATTTTTTTGTTTTCTTTCTCTCTCTCTCTCTCTCTTTCTCTCTCTATCTGTCCATCCCCCTACACACACACACACACACACCAAGGATGATAACGTCCACAGTGCGCCCCCCGTGATTGGGTAGCCATTTATTTCAGCCATTAACAGCGGATCTTGTGGCCCCGGGGCTAATAGCCGAGCAGACTGGGAACCGTTAGTGTTTAGATGAAAGACTGTTCCCAGAGTTTAGCTACTGTCGCCCACAATTGGATGTTCACCGTGTCAATTCATTGTGACTACGTCCTGATTGAACGAATGTAAACTCACTCTGCATACTCTTCATGCACATATTCATTGCGTGCGTACGCTAGTATGCGTGCCTTGAGTCTCGGTGCCCCTCTACAAACATGTCAGCATAATCAGTAGTGGCGTCCCGGCTGCCTGACGGATCTGCAGGCTTCAGTAACAAACTTTCTGGTTATTTGGATGGCGATCATGTTGTCAGTCTCACCTATCAGTCAAATCAGTGATGCCAAGGGGATCTGTGCTCACGTGATTAATTTTTTTTTTTTTTTGCGAGGACGTAGCGTGTTCAAGTGCATGCAAATATTTGCATTGTATAGCATTAGAATGGGACTGTTCCGATTTAGCCCAAAAGGTGTTAGATGGCACTGGGACAGAATCATACTGGATCAGAAAAGGAGTTTACTTCCCTAAACCTTTTTTGTCATTAAAAATGTACAATTGTGCAAAATGTCTGTATAAAGTCCATATTAAGGATGAAATTATTCAGGAAAGTGCATGGAAAATGGTTCATCAAGATTGGAGTTATTGTGGTCAAAATGCTTGCGAACAATGAGCTGGATTGAAGGGGGTATGAAAGGACAAGCGAGCGGCAAGAAGTTCTCATGTCCAATCCTTCCTGTGTGGTGCCTTGTCTCTGCATTTATTTGCTCTTCCATTCATTTCAAGGCTTCATCTTGGCACGATGGATAGTAATTGTCCAAATATAAACCAAGGAGTAAAAACGCAGTCGATATATTTCAGCCAGATAGTTACAGTATGTCTGCAGCAATGAAATCATTCCCATGATGAAGGGAGAGACCCAGCCTTGAACCGGCCTTGGATATCTGAAAGGGGACAAATGAAGAGAAGTTTTTTGGGGTGGGGGGATAAAGTCATGTGTCTGTCCCGCTGTTTTGATGAGATGTCATTCCTCTGCTGAAACATAATAGCGGGCCTTCACCGCATTACATGCTGAATGATCATTTCTATAAATAAGCTCAGCAACAGCAACCCTGAGACGAGGCCTTGTCTTTCTGTCCATCTCAGCATTGTCTAATGTGTGACCATAAATGGGCATACGCAAAGCTCGTTTTTAGGGCATACGGTAAACAAATTTTTAGTTTTTCGCTGTGAGATTTCTTGACACACTTGTCTCACAAAAACTGGTTGACAGATGTGTGTGTGTGTGTGTGTGTGTGTGTGTGTGTGTGTGTGTGTGTGTGTGTGTGTGTCTGTTGGGGGTTGGGGGGGGCATTCACGCCCCCCCTCCCTCCGCTACCCAGCCGGTTCAACCCAAAAATTTCAGTGAGCACCCAAAAGTCTTCCACACGACCTTGTTTATCAACCAGCAAAAACTTGCCCCTCCCCCACGCCATGCCGGTGATTGTTTCTCAAGGTGCACCAAACCATTTCAAGGGGCATTCGTCTTGGACCCTTGGACATACAGCACTAGACGGCTGATGTACATCGACAGCGACTGGACAATTCTTCTTTCTGCTACCCGAAAACAATTCCACCCCCCTCCCCCCACCTCAATTCTCAATTGTTTCTTTTTTCAGGAGCATCAGCTGGTTGCTCCTAAATTGATCAATACTCTCTAGTTTAGCGCGTTATTATCTGCATTAATTTAAATCAATTTTAACGTGATTACATTTTTATCAGTAAATATTTGCATTTTGCACATAGAAAACTGATCCATGATTCCATGTTGATGAGAGCATTAAAACTGGAAAAAAAGAGGACAAAAAAATATAAAAGGAAATTCAGAAACGATAAAAAATGTGTGAGTAATCCTGATTAATTATGAGTTAATTTGAGTTAATTATGACAGTTGCGTTTTTAATCAGATTTTAATCGAATCAGATTAAATATTTTAATCGTTTGACAGCTCTTTTATATATATATATATATATATATATATATATACATATACACACACATACACACATAGAGAGAAATATATATCGATAGATACTGTACTTATGCCTGTGTAATTTTCGCACAAAATGCAGCGATATTGTGGCAGCAACAGGTGCAATAATGTTGTCACGAGTGTTTAGACAGTTGGACAATAAATAGACTCCACTAATAGAGCCGACCGTACACACACACACACACACACACACACACACACACACACACACACACACACACACACACACACACATGCACACGCTTGGGTCCACTCGTCCTTCTCCCAAGGGCCCTGTGGTGTCCTTTGTCTCCCAACGGCTGCTGCCGCGACTGCGGGGTCGTGGGGTCTCCCAGATAAGAGCACAGGGTATTCTAAAGGGAAGCTTGACTTTCCAAGCACAGGAAGGAGGTCTGAATACCCATGGAGCAAAGGAGTATCGCGGGGAGCGAAGTCGATTTGAAACTCCAAACCATCTGCGCATCTGATAAGAGAGCACCAAATTGAAGCAAGCGTAACAGAGAAGGTTTAGCGGCGACAGTGCCCGGAGATGAGGGAGGGAAAGTTATGCAGCATAAAATTGCTCCCGGTCACAAAATTTGCCAAGGTGTGAATTATCAACCATAGAAATCATGCAACTAAAATGAAGCTTTCGTACCATTAGAAACAACCTCAAAAGATTGACTGAAATGCATGGCGCTCATTGACGTACCGAGCGCTCATGACAGATGAAGTGTGTGAGACCTCAGGTACCTCTGCGTGCAACTATTGATTTTCACTATCCACACAATGCCGCTGATTCATTGAGTGGCAGCGCGGTTATTCGATGTATTCACAATAGAACACACACACACACACACACACACACACACACACACACACACACACACACACAGCTTTCAAGAGGTATGGAGAGAAAGCAACAAATGTTGGGAGTTCTGACTTGGCCCTCACCTCAATACTGTCAAATAAAGTAGCAATCAGTAAAATCTGGCTCGAAGGTGTCATCCCCTTCAGCCTGGCTGGAGCCCTTTAATCTCACCTCAAATTTCTCCTCACTTTTTGATCCTTTGAAGACAACCATCTTATTGAGGCTTCAATATTTTCCTCCGGATATTCATCCATCCATTTTCGATACTTTATCGTCATTTGGGGCACAGGTGATCTGGAGTCTTTTTCAAACCTTTCACCCAGCAAAGCCTGAGACACTGGGAAAATATGCAAACTCCATACAGAAAGGACTGAGCCAACCAACACTCAAACCTCAGAAATGTGAGGCAGACGTGCTCACCACTCGTACATTATGCTGCCATTCCTCCAAATATGTCTCGATATTACATCACAGACACCTAACAGACTACTCCGAATGATGTGGCCGGTCGGTATGCAATTGTTAGAATCCACTACAATTGCTGGATTGTTTTCGCTGGGTACCTGTGAATTTTGAACAGATTGGGTTATTTTTTTACCCAGTTTTGAGTTACCGTATTTTCCGCACTGTGTGGCGCATCTAAAAACATTCAATTTTCTCAAAAGACAATAGTGCGCCTTATAATCCGATGCACCTTATATATGGATCAATATTCTAATTTCTTGGTTGTAGTATATTAAATGTTTTGTGAAGCGCTTTGTTACAGCTGCGGCGGTTGTGAAAGCTCAATATAAATAAAGCTGTATTGTATTGTATTGTATTGTATTGTATTGTATTGTATTGTATTGTATTCCCTTTAGAGTAAGCTTCATCTAGTGCATGCATTCTATGTGCCTTATAATGTGGTGCGCCCTATATAGGAAAATAGTTCTAATATAAGCCATTCATTGAAGGTGCGCCTCATACTCTGAAGCGCCTTACAGTGTGGGAAATACGGTCATTATTTCTACTTTGACTTTAAATTGAGCTGGTGATCTGATTCGGTGGGGCTGAAAATCTGAAGCTGGTCACCATTTTGGATAATTGTGTGCCGAATTTGAAGTCAAGTTAATTTATCCATCTTAAAAATGTTGGTGGTGGACGAATCGCTCGGTGGGTATCGATTTCACCCAATTTGGGTTACTTTTGAGAACGCAGAAGTTTTAGCAGTGCATGATTTGTGAGTTGTGCCGTTGTGCCATGCAACATTCGTGTTGGTTTTTAGGTATTTTACTGTAGGTATATAAGTCTCTAATTAAAGCGATAGTACATCTTTGGAAAAAGGAGTAACTGACGTCTTTGATCAACTGTGGGTCGAAAAGAAAAAAAAAAATCGCTGAATGAATTCATTGTTTGGCTTCTTCGATCTGTTATTGGAATCGTAAAACTGACCTGGCATCACTATTCTAGTCTTGTATTAGGATAGAATAATTTTGCCTAGCGCAGTTGAGCCGTCATGGTGGTCTGCTCGGACTTGGTGCAACTTCCCTTAGCTCATTAAATTATTTGAGACCAAATCAGCATTGAGTCATTTGTCCTCAATTGCTTCAAGAACTTGCGCTTCCACACAATCGACAGTCAACTAATCGATGATCACATTTTTTTTTCCCCCCCCAGCACACTGAGCTTTATGGCAACTTAGACGTCATTTTAATTCTATCAAAATGAAACATATTCATGTCGGCCATATCAAGTCGTGATGCATTCCATATCTGTTGGTGTGTGCCAGTTGGACCCAAAAGAGAGGATGTTGGTCGCCATTAAAATACTGACTGATCTACGGGTCCGTTTGGCACACTCAATTGGAAAAAGTTGATTTTTGGGAAGGTTAAGTAAGAGAGAGCTTTTCCTCCAGCGGAGTGCTGTTTGCTTATGAAGATGATGTGCGCTGCGAATGAGCAGAATTAGTGGAAAGTGTTGAAAAGCACGGCAAAGTTGGAATGTTTGCTTTGTGAATGAGATGAGATGTCTGACTCTCATCATGGAGCCCAAGTCGCTCCTTGGCCGTGAGGCTCCTCAATGTGTCTTTGTGAGTGGACACACGCATTCGTGAGACACACAGCAACACACATCCTGCGGATGAGCTCCCATTTCACACAGTTTGCGAGCATCACTTACCTTGGCACTTAGAGTCATCAACGATTGGAATACACTCACTAAAAAACACACAGAAACACATTCAAGCACACACAGCACCGTCATTCATCTGTGTATCTCTATCTAAACCTTTTTTTTTTTCCTGGAGCCATGTCCTCAAAGGGAATTAAGGATCTTTTGGCTTTAAAATGGAAAGACGTTGGATTTAGATGTTTTCAAATGAGCCTCCAAAGGTGAAAGCATGCCTCTGTTAGGTCTCACTGAATGTTTTATTAACGCTCTTGACTCAGGTTGAGGTCTGAATTAAACCAGGGGGGCTCAATGTATAGACTCATATTAGAAAATATGGCATCATCGGACAGACTGTAACTCGAACACCTTGTTTCACAAATGTGACACGAGGCCAATGTGCGTGTGTGTTTTCAGGGTATGTTAATAAACCAAGAGACTCCTAATATTGGAACAGGGTTTTTTTGCCATTTTTTTCAAATTTCAATGACAATGTGAAAAAAATTTAACATATACAGTCACCTAGAAAAACAAACGCAAATGCTGGAATATACATGGCAGACCAGGAAATGGCGATGTCGTCCAACTTCTTTACCACACCTTGAGTGATAGAGCACAAACAATGCTACACTGCTCTATTCTTGCACTTGGCCAGACCGAACATTTAAAAGATGCAATATGCCCTCTGTTTTTACAGTATACCATTTTTTTAACCATTTAGACAGCAATGGGAAAGCTGTCATCCAGTGGTTAGCGCGTCGACCTCACCATGCAGAGGTCGTGGGTTCGATCCCGGCTCCCGCTTTCCTGTGTGGAGTTTGCATGTTCTCCCCGGGCCTGCGTGGGTTTTCTCCGGGTACTCCGGTTTCCTCCCACGTTCCAAAAGCATCCATGGCAGGCTAAATTGAACACTCTAAATTGTCACAAGGTGTGAGTGTGAGCGCGGATGGTTGTTCGTCTCTGTGTGCCCTACGATTGGCTGGCAACCGGTTCAGGGTGTCCCCTGCCTACTGCCCCAAGACAGCTGGGATAGGCTCCAGCACCCCCCCCCCCCCGTGACCCTTGTGAGGATAAAGCAAGCTCTATCTCTCTCTCTCTCTCTCTCTCTCTCTCTCTCTCTCTCTCTCTCTCTCTCTCTCTCTCACACACACACAAATACACACTCAGGGACATCTCAGGTCATGATCCAAATGTCGTTTTCTCACATCAGCAAACCCACGCTCAAAAGTCAGCCATTAACTTCAAGATGTAACATCAATAATCTCATTTAGTTGCGCAGTCAACCAACCATTCTCACCTACACCCAAACACACACAAGACCCCTCCGCCCCCCTGCCCATATTCTTATCTGTGTCTTCAGGATATGCCAGGCATTCAATAAAAACAATTTTTTGCACCATTGATCCCACAGCAGCCATTTGTCCTTGCTGCTTTTCTCTTCTTGGTCCGCTTCAGTGGGGAAAAGGCGTGCGTCTGGAGGCTTTATTGTGAGATGATAAAGTAAATGTTAGGAGAGGGTTGCGTTCTCCAAAGGGCAACAGGGCAACAACCGTGACGATGCATGCTGTGGAATTTCAAAAGTCGGCCTCATCTGTTGATACTGGGAAAAAAAAGCTATGATACAATTCAAGTACTTGTTACCGTAACAATGTCCATCATAATTGGACAAAATCGTACAGCAATGACAAACTGGACACACACACACACACACACACACACACACACACACAAATGCACTCTACAACGCGCGTGTGTGTTCATTAGGATGAGTGTGTGTGCATATCTGTTCATTTCCTAGCAAAGCCTCAGACACTCAGCGGGTGCCACTCTCCCATTGCTGCACTGCATTGCCGCAGATCAATATCGCCGGCCGCCCCACCTCAACAATACACTGGCTCTGTAATCATTCCTGCAGTCCCTCCATCAGCCAAGATGTTGTTTATCCCGTGATAGCTTTAATTGCCACACGTATGAGTAGCCTTTCTTCGGGGTGCTAGCCCTTTTGCGCGAAGCTAATGGGTAATAGCACAGAGGGCCCGTGCAACTGAGCTAATTTGGCACGGGTGGACCACTCGGTTTAGCATAAAGCCCATATCAATCATTTTGTTTTGTTTTTTTGTGTATGTGTTATTTTCTTTGTCGCGTTCCTTCTTCTAAAACTATTGAGCATTAGCCCACACCACAGCCATGTGGTTTCATTTAGGCTGCAGCTAATGAGTTACCTCAGTGCTTTCCGTGTTCGGGCTTTTTAATTAGCGGCGTGGTGCTAAGTATCCCCTCATGGTGCCTTCGCCGCCACCGTTTCTTGTCATCCATCAGCTGATTCTTTTGTTTGCCCCTCATTTGCATCTATGCGCCAACCCCAAATTAGCAAGCGGCTCCCCCTAATTGCCATGTGTGGGCAAGTAAATGGATGGTGGCATGGTGGGTTGGAGGTGCAGTCAACATGTTTACCTCCTAAATACCCCCCAGGACCTCTGAGCTCCAGCTCACGGGGAGGTCATTGTGAATATGACTCTCTGGGCGAAAAAGATCCATTGTGCTGTTTGCAGTGATTAGTATAACTAACAATACACGTTAAGATAGGTACACCGACCGGAAAAGGTACACAAACGCAGTCACGAATGAGTGCCTAACTGCATATAGCTTTAAAACGCGGCCAAAAACAAAACCCACAAGGAAGCGGTTCCAAATTAAAAGCTCAAAATGATGCTAATGTCTACCAAGTGTTGTAGTGATGAACTGCAGCGACGTACGTAAACATCCTCAGTGTTATTGATCAAGCCTAGTTAGATTCCATCCTCGCATGTGCGTTGATTTATTTTCCCAGTGCAAACATGGATTTCATTGCGTTTATGTTCAATCAAAGCAGCTTCCGGACAAAGGAGACATTGCATCACAGCCTGTGAAAAGGCTCGAGGCGCCTTTGAATTCGTCATTTCATCGTTATGACAATTCAAAGAAACAGATCAGTGCATATTTCCTCCCGCTTTTGAACACTAGATGCCTTTACAGCAAATACTGTACTGTGAGCTTGCCACGGGAGGGAAATTATCAAATGGGTGCCATAGTGTCACTGCTTGTCCTGACTCGATTCATCAGTCTCACCATGTGAGCTTTATAATAGTGATTGCTCCTGATGTCGATTGGCCAATTATTGCTGATTGTGTTCCTTTATGGGAAGCATTCTCCATCAACTGGAAGTCAAATCATACCTTCAGTTCTAATGTGAGCACTGGGAGGGTACAACCACTCCAAACGTCCTTATTTTCCACTTTTTTTCTTCCCTTTGGTCAAGAAGTAACTTTTAATGACAGCATTATTCATGAAATTACAGCGTGCATGCCATTGTTTTTTATGTCCCTGGGATTGTCGATGGATTTTTAGACCCTGACGGCAGTTTGAGGTTTTATGAGAAAGGATAGGGCTGTGCCTCTGTCTGTATTTTATCAAAACCCTTATTGAGTCTATAAAAAGGATTCTTTCATCATGAGCTACGACATCAGTTCACTACACCACTATTCCAGTTGCTAAACTGTCATCTGTGTTGCGCTTTCCCCTATGTCACGCCTCCCCCCAATGTATAAAAAAAGAGTCCGGTCATGTTGAGACTGTAAGTGCACGAGTGGCACATTGCATTTTCAAGAGAATGACAGGAACTGGTTGTATTGGCCGTGATCACTCCCACAGCGGCGCAGACCTCCTTCTCTCAGAGCCACCGGTCTGCACTCATATGTGAATTGGCAGAATTTGCCGGTCCGTCATTGGTCAGCAAGCCGGTCACCCATCCGTCATGGTCAGCCCATCATTATTTCAAGCCAAACCACATCATCTGATTTAACCCCCCCCCAAGAGCGCAAGGAAAAAACTAGAATGAACAAGAAAACGAGAAATGAGCACTGGTCCAGGATGACCATGCTGCAATGAATGCTGAGTCGGCAATATGTAACACATAATATGGTGCTGTCGAGTGTTAACTACATCGCATCCTGTTTTCGTCAGACAGCCGGTTTACTGTACACAACAGCGATTTCAGTTGAATGCAATTCCCCATGAATATCACAAGGCAAGTAGCAAGCAAGCCATTGTCTACACTCGGTGAAATGGCTCTGAGTGCAGTTTACAGGCGGCAGCAAGTCCAACCGCATACAAGCGCGTGTGTCTGAATGCGTGTTTCTGTGTCTGAGAAAGAGATGAGCCGTGAAGAATAGGATGTTATCTGACATGCTTGTCGCAATAATAAGGCAATATGTTGTCGCCCCCTCAGTAATCCTCCCTCCCCATCATTTTGCAAGAGTGAGAGAGAGAGAGAGAGAGAGAGAGAGAGAGAGAGAGTGAGACAGAGAGAGAGCGCTGACCAATTTGTGTGTGATTGATGACACTACCACTGGTGTGTGTAAACACTGGCAGTCCAGTTATCTCTTGTGTGACATGGAGGAGAAGGCTTGTGTCAACAGCTGCTCCTCCTCTTCATTTATCACTCTCTGTCGGCAGGCTCCACCCCACGCGTTTTTTTTCCACCTCGCAAACTAAGACTTTAGTGTGTGCATATGACTGCAGATTAATTATTAATGAATGACTGATCGATCTCTCTTTTTTGTGAGGAACCTGGAAAAAAAAAAGACTCAAGGTTTCTATTGTTCACACAAGAGCAACCGTTAAATTGCGATATATGACAGATTTTTTTTTCAAGCAATTGTAATTACCTACTTTTTATGTGTGTTATCATGTCAAACTTAAGAATCTACGAGATGCTAAGTGGTTTTTGTCATCAAGTCACAAATCCCAAACAAGCTAATATTGCAGGTACTGTAATTATAGTTGCTATATTCATCAACGTGCCTCGTTTCAAACTTTGAAGCAGTTAATACAATCGACAGCAGAAGAAAAAAAAAACAGTATGCAAATGCACTCGCTTAGCTGTTAGCTTCACTTCGTGGGACCGTTATCCAGCCCTGCCCGATATATCCTGTCATCCATTAAAGCGTGGATTGATAGCCATCAGCCAGGTCCCGGACCCACTGACACACTCTTCATGTGAGTTCTAACACAAACCACATGGCTGAAGGCTTCTTCAACACACACATTCTAATACTCTGAGCCTGTTCTATCATTTCCTCCCTCCCTCACTTAGGGGAAGGGGAGATGAGCGTTCTCAATTAAAGGTTGACTGCGCGGGCCTCCTCGGGCAGGTCATCAAGCAGGATCCATCACTTGCACGTTGGGCCCTCCAGAGTCTGAGTTGGGCTGTGTGTTTAATTCTCCCGTCAAAAAGAAAGCACCGAAAAATGAAGTACGGGACGTCAAGGCAAGGAAGTCATTTCGCATGGCGAGATGTGCCGGCTAAAAGTGTCACGAAGGCCTGGCTTTGACCGAGAAGGTGTGAGTCGGGGCTCTCAATAGCTGTATTGTGTTCACACTTGAACACGGGCCAGAACCCGGAGCAATAACAGAGAGGAGAAAGGGAGCGTGGAGAAGTGTGGAAATGAAACAATGGTTTACACAACAGTGAAATGGCCCATTTCCTTCTCACTGGCACTTGGGAATGAGAAAAGCTCTATTAGGCCTTCTGTCCTGGCTTCTGTCAGTCTCATGTTGAGCTCAGGTAGGCCAGCGCGACGCAAGAGAACACACACACACACGCACACCAGAGAGAATTGCCAGATATTTATGCAATCCAAGTGGAGAAGAGACACACGTCTCCTAACGTCGTGTTCGTCTCCTCGGCTGCTGCTAATGCTACTGGGCAGAAGCAGAACCAAACACACCCAAACTGTGACAAAACCTGGCTTTTCTCAACAGGTAAGCAGTCGGAGAGGCCAGGATGTGAGGCGTTGAGGAAGTCGATCGTCTTGACACTTACGGAAAAAAAAAAAAAAGAAAAAGAGTCGATCGACCCGGTTTTGAACATGAAGCAAAAACAACGTTTACAAAGCATGCTCCGAGATGACGCTTAGGCGAGCGTAACTTCTGCTGAAGGCTTTCGTACCATTTTGGGCTAAAAATGCATTCTGTGAGTTTGTTCTGTGTGTCTGATACACGCTTTCGCTGGAAATCTGTTGAAAAATAACAGTTCGGGGGGGGTTCCGACCATAGCGACCTATCGATTTTGAATTGTGCCCGTCCATCATTTGACAGCTGCCAGCCGGCCAGTCCGTCATCATCAGTCCGTCGTTATTCCAGGCCAACGTAGTCCGTCTGTCATCGAGCCATCACTCCGTCATTATTATTTCAACCATGTCTTCAGCAAATTACAGTTCGTCGCCGCTATTTTAGCATCGTCAGTTAAAAAAAAAAAAAAAAAGGTTTAAAAGAGTAACAGTCAATTCACAAAAAGTTTGGACCATTTTACACATACACACACACACACACACAAACACACAAACATTATTTGCCGAAGGTCTTCTTTGCTTTTTGGGTAATGGCGGTACTTTCATCGGTATTTATTCCACCGATCAGCGAGTCCATCAGTGACGAAATGACGGACCTTCCATTGGTACTGACATACTGCTCACCACTGCTATTTTATTTTATTTTTATTATTATGATATTTATTATTGTTTTATTACTCTGGCTGTTAAAAACACATGAGCATGTGTTGTCGCAAGATTTTTTTTTTTTTAGTTCATTTTGGTTTCTTACCTTAACAATCCCAAATGTGGCAAGTTTTATGACAAAATTAAGGCTCATGACATAAAATAAAATGCATGATTTCCTTTTTTTCCACCAAAAATCACTCTTCTGATTTTTTTTTTTTTTTTTTTAAGCCCACACTTCAATAAAAATAAAATCAAATGGCAATACCATTGCTACAAATGTGTCGGAAGAGGACCTTGAAGCACAAGCCATAGTACCTTTTAATAATTCAGTTAACCCTTTCAGGCACCAATAACGATAACCCGTAACCTGATAACATGATAAGCCGTCTACTATAGTAACCGCTGTCCCTGTTCGGGGTTAAAGTGTTCAACAATTTAACGTCAATAAACCAAAATATTCCCTTTGGGATTATGTAACTGCAAAACTGTCACTGGACATAACATGTATGCAAGGTACTCCGAATTCCAAACAAAGCTGCTGCTGTAATGTTGAGTGAACTTGCGGACGTGCTTAAAGTCTTCTGGTGAAAAGCGATCGTGGGGGGGGGGGGAATGAACCCTGCCGTTGTGTGTAATGCGTCTTGATATGTCGCAGTCCAAATTGTACGCAGTTTATCATAACAGCTGCTACCACCACTCAAGAGGATCAATGTGTGGATAGCGACTGCTTTTGCAACATATTAGGGTACCAAATCACTGACAATGTTTAACGCAATCGATTTGACGCGATTGCTTTTCAGCGAGCTACTTCCGTCGCAGATGCAAAACAATGTGAAATGATTCATTTAAAAATTGGCTGTTTCTGAGCGGGAGTTTGAGGAAACGAGCTCCACCGCCGTGCTCTCCATGTAAAAAGTCTGCAGGCTATACGAGCTCCACCGCCGTGCTCTCCATGTAAAAAGTCCGCAGGCTATGGAAACCGTTCAGGAGGGGGGGAAAAAATAAAAATAAAAATCAACGTGACCCCAAAAGAACGATTTATCGATTCAGTTGGTTAAACATCCATCTTTATAACAGGAAGTGTCCTATTGGGGGGGCGACAAGTTTTGGTACAATTTTGGACAAAAAGGCCTTCTGCAATCTGATAAATGGTCATCAAGTTTGACTCGGAGTCCTCTTGCTCCAGATTGAAATGCTGCCCACCTCCAAGATTTGGTTTCGTCTTTGTCCCAGTTCTCTGCAAATGGCATTTCAAGAAGATGACTGTTTTCTGTCAGTCTCCTTCTCGGCAATACGAGCAATGAGATACTTGAGCTTGTTAAGAGCAATTTTGGTTTGATGCTGAACAGCAACTGACATGCAAATGGGTGGGGGGGGGGGAGTCTTGGAAACAACTTGTCTGCTTTGGATTTCAAGACTGGTCGTGTCAGGCTCTTTATGACTCCCGTTCTCTTTTTCATTCTCTCGTCGGCGCTGTCCATTGTATCATGAAAGTAAATGTTATTGAAGGAAGTCTTCCTTTATTCGGGTGTTAATAAATAATTGATAGCGTTACATGCTTTCAAATGTGTGGCCAGCACGACTTCCCTATTTGTATTTGCCCAGTTCCAGGAATTGTCCCTATTTTGTGTTTCACTTCCGATGTCAGTCGATAGAGTGCAGATCAAGTTGTGTCGCCGCTGAGTGCAGGCTTCCTCCACTCATTATTAGTTGACATTATTCTTGGCATGCGCGGACTACCTTTGAGAGATTTACTTGCTCTGTTTGCGCTCAGGAAATTAATATTTAGTTTTCCCACTATCTGGATGAGAAAGTTGTCATGGATAGTTTGTTTTGTTTTATTATTTAAAAAAAAATATATATATATTCTTTCATGATGAAGTGGCAATGTCATGTTACACCACTGAAAATTTAGTTTAAATCCATCTCTTATTTTCTTATTTATAATTTTGTCTGTGGTTTTATTGTTCTTGTTCTTAATTGTAAAGTGTCCTTGAGTGTTTTGAAAGGCACTTATAAATAAAATGTATTATTATTATTATTATTATTATTATTATTATTATTATCTTTTGGTAAAACTTACATATTTAATATTTTATATGTATATATAAAAAGATATAGATAATACAGACTAATTGAATAATAGCATATGCCAATGCTGCCTCATAATTCTTTAATGCTAAGCTTTTAATTCCACAGTCTAACAAAGATTTTTTTTCTATTTACATTGTCTTGTATTTGCTGCCCTCCTGCCCACAAAAAAAACATGTCTTACTGAACTAAAGTGTTCTGAAAATTACTGAGGAAGTGAATTACTTTCCTGTCCCAAACGAGTCAAACATTTCCTTCTCAGTTTGAGTGCATTGAGTTCTGGAGTGCCATTTGGCAAACAAGCCGTCGACTGCGCTTACAACAAACCATCCAGCGGGTATCGCGCTTATGCGGGACACAAAAGTCTCAGTTGTGCCAAACAAGCCTGCAAACTGAATGGGGAAATACCACCCTCTGCATTTACACCGGAATGGAAATAACCAGTTAAATCATAGTGAAGCTACAGTTTGTGTGTGTGTGTGTGTGTGTGTGTGTGTGTGTGTGTGTGTGTGTGCGTGTGCGTGTGCGAGTGCGAGTGTATACATGTAAACAAACTCAGCTGCACCATCAAACATTAGTTCCTGTCACCCACAAACAGCTGTTTGCCACTGTGTGTTCTCACCCAGCATTAAACAGCCAACTGTGTTTTTTTTCCCTCCTAATCTATGTTGAAACATTTTGACGCACTTTGTTGTCTCGGGCCTGTTAGCAATCATCATAAGTAACACACATGCGGCCGTATTGAACGTCGCAAGAGTGCATTGTGTTAAAAAAAACTAAAATGAAAGAAAGAAAGAAAGAAAGAAAAGTGGGCGGGGACTCTCAGGGGCACAGTGTGTATGACCCCAATGTACTGTTCATATATCTCCTCATTTAGCCAGCACCTGCTTGGCTGTAATGAGCCAATATATCTCCTCACTAATTGTCATAAATACATATAATAAAGCTGAGCTTGTAAAAAAAAAAAAAAAAAAAAGGCTGCATGCCAATAAAACTGTTGCATTTACTTTGAACGTATCACCTGCACACAAAACATTCCGGGTGGAATACACACGAGCACACTCACACACAGTCATTCGACACACACACACACACACACACACACACACACACACACACACACACACACACACACACACACACACACACACACACACACACACTCACCCAGGCTTTTAATAAGAGGCTGTAAATAACACACGGCCATTACATTAATGAGGCCCCAGCCTTAAAACTCACTGCATGTCCCTTTTCACAGCAAGCACACTTCCTGTTTCAAGTTACTTGGACATGCGCCGATTTGGCCCGGTTGCTAATTTAATTCTCTTAGTCGTCTCTGCTTTATTATTAGCGCCATAGTTTTGGGGGATGGAATTTCAAAAGTCGGCCTCATCTGTTGATACTGAAAAAAAAACGATGATGCAATTCAAGTACTTGTTGCCGTAACAATATCCATCATAATTGTACAAAATCGTACAGCAATGACAAACTGAATGTTGCATTAAAAATAATGGTCGACCAGACACGCGTACCACGTTTAAGTAGCTGATGCTAATTACGGCATCTTGCTATAATTATACACCGGGCATCCAAATCATCAACTCAACTATCCCAAAAGCAATCCAATACTGAAGCTCACATTTTCCACCGTTCCAAAGATAAGAATTGACGCCGTCGGTGACTCACTCTTATGTTGCTGTACTGCGATAAGCGCTCAGTGCGATGCAGAACACTTGCTCCCCTGACAAAGTGCAGCCACAATAATACACCTAGTTCTCAATTCAATTCTGATGGGTGTATCAAAGCTGAGCGCTATTGTTAAAGGTATGACCAGTCTGCGGCTGGAAGCCTCGTTGGGGTGGAAAGCACAATGGACGGGGAACAGGCGCTCACTCACACACACAAACACGCACCGCAAATGATAGCTGCATAGCTATGAGTGCTAATTTAAGGGAAGCAAGTTGGGTCATTAGTAAGCCGAGCTGCATTCTGACACGCGCAATATTTTCACACGCACACACACGCTGCCCAGATGGCTTTTTACAAGGCCCAGGGCCCTGGCCCTGGCAGCCTGCTTTTTAATTATGTCACTGTAGCTACTCGACAGCCAGGTAAAAAGGCTCACATTTAACACGCTTTCAATCACCATCAGACGCATCACTCATACTGTGCACGACACACGAATATTTATCCATGTACGAGCACACACACGATGCCGCGTTTTTAGCTTGTATAGACGGTGTCGCTATTTAAGTGTGCCCGTGTGTGTGTGTGAGGGGGGATTTACGGCCGGATTCCTCTTTAGTTGTCAATAGACTGCCAGATGTGGGCAACGTAGGTGTACTATCACAGCACACGGAATATGCCATGACAGACACACACGAATACAGACAATATGCACCATATGCTCTCCAGTTCTTTGAGTCATTGTCCCCTCTCAGTATTGCAGGACCGAAAAGTAAGTATTTGTTCTACAATACAGTACTGTACATTTTTATTTATGTGGCACTTATATGGCACAACAAGTAAAAACCTTTTTTTTTTCCAATGAAAATACATGACTTGCATTTTATCCTGAATTTACAAACCTCACTCTGCCGAAAATGAGAGAAAATTTTTAAATGAATTTTAAAAATGTAATTTTGTCTATACCCACCGATAGTATAGTAATATCCTGTTTTAAAGCACATTTATTTAGACTGTTGAGTAACGTGTCAGGGTAGGGTCATCTCTAACTCACACACAAACACACACACACACACACACACACACACACACACACACACACACACACACACACACACACACACTAATGTATAGATCAGAGGATGTGGGGATCTGTACTCTGTCACACTTTTTATTAGTCTGCGAATGTGTGTGTGTGTGTGCGCGCGCACGCGTGTGTCTGTTAAGGGGGCCTCCCAACTGGAATGAGACACTTTTCCTGAAAGGATACACACTTTCTCACACACACTTCGTTATTCCTTGTTAGTCGTCCCACACCTTAATTTGCAACACCTCTAACAACCAGCACTGCAGTCCACTCCACAGCCACTCAATCTGTCACTGTCACCGCTCCACTTCCACGACTGGCTCTCTCCACTCGGCCATCAGCGGTGTGTGTGTGTGTGTGTGTGTGTGTGTGATTCTTGTATGTCTACCCTTTTTATAATATTTTCAGCAACTCCACGTGCAACGGTAGAAAGCCGCAATTTCCAAGTCTGTTTTTCATCTCTCATGTGAGGGCGCCCCCTAACTGCTTCAAGTGGAAGTGCATGCATTTAGACATCCAGTACAGACATTGCCAATGCTTACTACTGCTTTTAGGTCTGTGCCTAGCAAGATTTGGATTGCGTTCAATGGATTTGTTTTGCACTTTGGCTGGTTGGGAAGAGGGTACCATTGACAGCACTGTTTTTCTTGTTGTTGCTTAATTTTGCAGTGGCATTATGTGGCCCAATTTTTTCGACAGTGCTTTTGATTTAAATAAGCACAATTCTATACAGCAAATATAAACCACAATGATGAGTAGACTGTTAAATCGCACCCGTAAAATACATTTCAACTCTTACTGCGCTTTGATTTAACGTCATTCAATTGTGAAGAGCGACCTGAAGTTGTGGCCTGCAATCATAAAGAAAGCATCCATTGCTCCCCGTCTATTGTATGGATAAAAATCACCATGTCTTTAGTCAATACAAATAGACTGTAAGCACACCCGGAACACTGTAACAAAGCAAAGTGCTTCTATCTCCACCTTGCATTGGAACCGCAATCACCGTCAGGCAGCATTTCCATTTTGTGCTCTCAGTCAAAGTGAAAATAATATGCACCTTGTCACCGGCGCCCGGCCTTACAAGCAACTTTCCTCTTCTAATTCACCCCCCCCCCTCACGCCTCTCACATCCGTCACACGTAGCCGGCGAAGGAGAGGGCATGTCGAGACATCCATTAAAGGTCCCGAGCTGTCAAAGGTTCCCCTTTGTGAGGCGAGGAGCAAGAGGAGTGTCGTGCTCTTATCAGAGCTTCCTGTGGAGTTTGCTCTGCATCCTGTCCACTCCAACACGTTTCTCTTTTCACACTTAACCTCCGGGACTCTTTTGGTGCTCGCGCTCGTTCCTTCGAATGCTGCTCAATCAACGATGAGTACACTCTAAGCTATGCCTTAAACGTATTTTGGCATCAGTTTTGAGAACGCAAGCAGTGGCATAGGATTCGGTAGAAACGTGCAAGTCGCTGCTTTGATTGCCTCGAAGATTCAAATCTTTTGAGAGGGAAAAATACACCAGTCACTTTAATGCAATGATATCATCACAGTTGTAGATGCTAATTGAGAAAAACATTTACAGATTTTTTTTTCTCCATGCTTATCTGTGTATGGAGAAGAAATTAAATCTTGGTAAAATTATATATGTAGTGTTTGAGCTGAAATGGAAAAGCAGACGTGAAAATCATGGCAAGCGAGAAAAAAAAGTGCTTAAACATGTTTTCACGCGTACTCTAAAATTTGTAGGTTGCTCCCGAAAGCATTGTTTTTTTTTTTCTTTATTCTCATTATTAATGTTTGTGAAAATGGTTTGCCTCTTCATAAACTCTCAATGTGAGAACAGAAATAAATCCAGAAAACGGTCTGCATTTCACGTGACATATTGCATCCTGCATTGTTCTCCCATACGACACGTGAGGATGGGGGCAGGGGGGGGGGGGCAAGAAAAATGAAACGGAAAAGGTAAATAAACAAACAATCAGCTGTGGGCTTGTTCTGGCTCTCCCTCTCTGTTGCACCTCATTTGAAGCCTTATAAATCAGCCTTGCACCCGGAGACAGGGTGTGAGGCGGCCTCCTCAACAACATACGCGCACTTGTACACTTACAACAACACACAGGCCTGCTGCTCATTAAGCCCGCCATCAGACCCTCGGGTGCATCGTGAAATGTAGTGAGAGGGGTGGAAGCCTCTGGAAGTGCATATCAACTGCAACATGCTCAGTAAGCATGTGAAAGTTCTGCTAGCATGTCGAACTTGCCACGCCCTTTCACCCAAAAAAAAAAAAAAAAAACTGTGACTCCACCTATGTTCAGGCATTTATTTTTTAGCTTCCCTATAAACAAGAGGAATACCTGTCATGCCACAAACTCTCTCTCTCTCTCTCTCTCTCTCTCTCTCTCTCTCTCTGTGAGTGTGTGTGTGTGTACATATGTTTATATAAATCTGAAGAATATTAGGGAGACCGTATTAAGAAGTATTGGTGGGTGTGAATGGCTTGGTGGTTTTGGGAGACCGAGCGCGCTTCACTTTCAGTTTATATATATATAAAACACACACACACACACACATATATATATATATATATATATATATATATAGATAGATAGATAGATAGATAGATAGATAGATAGATAGATAGATATAGATATATATATATATATAGATATATATATAGATATATATATGTGTGTTTTTCTGGGGTTGGAACAGTTTAATTGTATTTCCATTCATTTCAGTGGGGAAAGAGGATTTGAGATACAAATGTGGTCTTGGAATCAATGAAACTCTCAAGGCACCACTTTATTATAGTAAGAATACCTTGTCATGATTTTTTTTTTCAAGGTGGTCTTTCCATGTATTATTTAAGAAACAAGTAATCCATTCATCTGTGCCACAATGAACAATGCCAGATTTATTATACATCAATCTTTTGCGCTTCGAGATTAAGTTTATCAGCTCCAGTTTATCAGATACAGTTGATCTGCTTCAGTTGGAACTGTTAATTTTCACAACACTTTGACTTGCAGTCGTTAAAGCGTTGACTTGGAGCAATTCTACCAAATAAGTGTGGCATAAACATAAATCAGGAAGTCTTCAATCAGATTATGACAATAATGCAAACATATCTGCGGCTTTATCACATATCAAGTAAACCCGACTGACTCACTAAAATGAAGCAGCTGATTATTGTTTTTGTTTTTTTTCCTCCAAATTTGCAGCCTTTGCGATTTGAAAATTTGAATTGGATTAATTGTTTGGCTCTCGTGCTCACACCTCAACTCAAAACTATGCACACCTTCTATTGTGTGTATCTGGATAAGCGCCCACGCACCAGTTCTCTCACACCTCCAACCAGACACTTTACATGTTTACCTTCCAAACTCCACACCTGCATCCCTTTCACCCACACAACAAGAACATGATCGTTCACACTTTACGAGCTGGAAAAAATAAAAGCTGGCTTTGGAAAACACGGCCAGTTCTCTGAGTTCATGAACTGTGCATGCAGCTAAAAACGTCAAGCGGCTTGTTGGTTCTTCTCCGTTGCACCTCGATGTCTTTCTCCTCGCCACCATGAGAGGCGTCACGCTCACCCGAGGCCATCGCTGAGCCGGTCTGATTGGGAGTCGTAATTAGCCCGGTCGCTCCGTGTCAGGCTCGTTTTCTCTGGAGGATACAAACAGGCGTGGGATTACATGCAGCGCAGGGGGGTGAAATTGGAGTGTCAATCCTGGCTTGGTGGACTGGATGAGCGTGGAAAGTTTAAGGAAGCAAATGGGTTGGCGGTCCCCCCCGTCCACCCCCCCACCCCCACTTTTTCGTTTTTGATATGTCTCATCTACACACGACAGCGTTGTCAAACAATTCTCATCACACGGATTTGTCATGTGCCGGGAGTTGGTGATGGTGCTTTGTGAAGAAAACAGCACGCGCGATGTGCACCAACTCCTTGTCCTGCCAGTTCCGATCTGATATCATTTTAACACCTGTCGTCATCTTAGATGTGAGATTCTGATTTGTCAGCAGAGGAACAAGAACTGCTCTGCGGTCCACCGTTGTTGTTGTTTGAGTTCCAAAGTACACTCGGATATGTGGCACCTTGGATCTCCTGCTACCACGGTTCAATGTCAGATTCCAATTTTTAACTCAGCTGTATTTAAAAAGCACTTGAAAGCAACCACCGCCGTATATACAAAGTGCCGGACGTGGAGCAAAAATAAATCATTCGACAACAAACAATGAAACGATAAGTGAATAACGAAGACAGTAGAAAGCACAAAAAGAGTCAAACTAAAAATCTTGCTGAGTCAATAGCCAAAGAAGAAAAATGAGTTTTCAGATGACTTTGAAAGACGAGAAACGATCCATGATCACCTCCTTCCTTGCTGAATAAAAAGCCTTCCTTTTTCCATCCACTTGTTGCTACGTACCTCCATCTGCTGTCATTCTCTGTGAAACGTGAATCCCTCCCTCCGCGTCTCTGGGGGGTGGGTGAGGTTACAAAAGGTGATCAATATGTGCCAAAGAGCGTCTTTTGACAAGTCAAAGAAGCTACCGTTCGTCAACTCTTGCCTCCTCTCACCATGTCAGGCATGACAAGGTTAGCTGGCCTGTTTCTGCTTCTGAATTTATAAGGTGACCGATCTCAAAATGATTAGCCGACATCTACATTTGAAACTTGATCAACTTCCTCCCGATTGAAGCCAACTTTAAACAGCTTTTGTCACGGAGTGAACTGGATCGGTGCGTCGTCAATTTCTGCGTTTCTAAAACTGGACCCCTTGCTCCTAAACAGGTGGTGGACGACATGGGCAACATCAAGTTTGCTCTGGACGCAGGCCCGGACAGCCCCGGCAACAGCTGGCTCAAGTATGTCCGCTCCGCCCCTTCGTTTCAGGAGCAGAATCTCGCCGCCTGCCACCTCACTGGAGACCAGGTGAGTGTCCCGCTTGGATTCGCAGTCCACATAAGAGACACATTGTTTGCGTTGTCTTTGTCCCACGACAGCCAATGCCGCTTTGCTTTCCTGTTTCCCATCCACTCAGAGTGATTAGCGGGTTCCTCCATCTTTTGTGTGTTTGCCATTGTGGCTGCAAAACATGTTGGCCTGTCATGACAAAGGAATGGTTCTATTGTGTGGCTGTCACTGGGCCGGTTGCCAGGGTTATTAGGAAGTGACACACGCAACAAAGCTTCAAGAACAGCCCGGCATTCATCGGACTTATAAAACTTTGGGAATACACCCAAAGGTGGGCTGGTGTCTTTTGAGCCAATCACGAATCGGTCAGGGTTTGTGATCGACCCGATATTTGTCTTCCATTCTCTGGAGTTCACTTAGGTCTGTTTTGATCAAACTTGAGTTCATTTCCTTCCTCCAACAAAACTCTGCTGCTATTCTAAACAAAGTTGGTGGGGCTCCTTTGTGGTGAGAAAGCGATCTGAACTTGATCCGATCCAACTAGTTGATGAGCGAATCAGCTTTGACCATCAACGGTTTAAGACCATGTCGTAAACTTCTGAAACCGGTGAGAAAGCGATCTGAACTTGATCCGATCCAACTTGTTGATGAGCTAATCAGCTTTGACCATCAACGGTTTAATGGTGGCATACAGACCTTGTGGTAAACTTCTGAAACTGATCACTTACCAAGGCTTGAAACAAGGCGACATTCGTATTGCAGCTCAATTCCAATTTTTGTTTGTTTTTTTTTTTTCCAATATGAGACACGTATCTGATTTGTTATCATATAGTTCAAAGAGTGACAGTACAGTTCCATCCATCCATCCATCCATTTTTCAGAACAACCGTCCACGCGCACACTCACACCTCGGGACAATTTAGAGTGTCCAATCAGCCTGCCGTGCATGTTTTTGGAATGTGGGAGGAAACTGGAAAACCCGGAGAAAACCCATACAGGCCTGGAGAGAACATGCAAACTCCACACATGGAGGCCTGAGCTGGAATTGAACCCGGTACTGTTACACACCACCATGTTTACTTCCATAAGTCGTTGAGGAAGAAGCAGAAGAAGAAGAAATAGAAGAAGCTAGGCTAACTTTTAACTTGTTCGGTAACTACCTTGCAGTGGTTGAATTTATTTCAACTGTGGTAAATGACTTGGAGGCAGCACAGTGGTCGACTGGTTAGCACGACGGCCTCACAGTGCAGAGGTTGCAGGCCTCGGCCTTCCTGTGTGGAGTTTGCATGTTCTCCCCATGCCTGCATGGGTTTTCTCCGGGTACTCCGGTTTCCTCCCACATTCCAAAAACATGTGTTGCAGGTCAATGGAACACTCCAAATTGTCCCGAGGTGTGATTGTGAGCGTGGATGGTTGTTCGTCTCTGTGTGCCCTGCGATTGGCTGGCAACCGGTTCAGGGTGTACCACGCCTACTGCCCGAAGGCGGCTGGGATCGGCTCCAGCACTCCCGCAGCCCTTGTGAGGCTCAGCGGATAAGAAAACGGATGCATTTATAGATGGATAGTTGACTTGGGAGACACATAACACTCAACACAACCAGACACAATCACAGAGTCTGTTGTTTCGCTAAACTAAACTCATTGTTGAGCACAGATGCCAACATTTGCAATGGGGGGGGGGGGGATATTAAACAGGCTTCACATTGACAATTGTTGACCTTTTTCATTTTTAGAGCCGATGGGGGAGGAAAAAGCATTCAACACAGGAAAAAGCACGAAGAACACTCTTTCAGAGACGTCCAAGAATCGGCTGGTGAATGATCAATTTGGGCCCGATTATACTTTGTTGGTGATGGTTTGTGTCCGAAAGGGCATCCATCATAAAAATTGTACCAAACAAGTCATACGCTTGACTCATGTGGGCAACCCCTGATCGGACAGTGGCATCGATTTGTGCATACCCCGTTTTAGCGATAATAATGAATGAATTTCCCAAACAGGTAAATGATTTATGTGTCGTGTGTTAGAATGAGCGAACAGAATGTAAATGTATCCATAGGGCCAAAGAGAAGTGAAACTCGCCCTCGAATGACGTCAGACAACGTGACGTGCGACATGACAGTCATACGACAGGAGCCAAATGCCGCCATAAAACTCTCCTGTGCGTTTCGACATTCCTGTCACTCCACTCTTATTTGTTTCCTAATCCCCGCCTGCATAGCCGGCTCCTCCTCGTGCCTCGCCGCCCTT